>NW_016813959.1:1082312-1132704 GCF_001698545.2 Rhinopithecus bieti | reverse complement strand
CTATATTCCTAACTCAATTATAATTTAATTTACTTATACTAGTTTTTCATGAGAAACACAATATACATAGATTTTAAGACAGAAGAGGCAGCCTATCCTTCTCAAATCCAACAAATCTGAGTCAAAGTCAAGGTCCTCTAGTTATTACAGTATGCACAAAATACATAATAAAATAATTTTCTAGGCAGAATTCACTTATCTTTTTTCATTTTCAAATAAACAAAAAAAAGTCACATCATGAGGAGATAACCCTTGATAATCTAACCAGATTATATTAATCCATTGTAAAGAACTACAGGAATAAAAAATATTCTCTAAAACACTTAAAATATTGAAAAATGATAAACAAAACATTCACTGCTACTAAAATGTACCTGCAAAACAGTCACTCTATGACGGGAAAAGAGAACACTGGCTAATTTTGATGGGAGCAACTTGATGGAAGTTGGTACAATAAGCAGAGAGGCACCACTTGATAGAGCAAGAAATATTTCCACAACAGAAGGATCAAAGGTCAGAGGTGAAGCCAGAAACAAAACATCTTCTTGTGTGATGTCAAAAAGTATCCTAAGGCAAAACAGAATGCAGTTACAAGAAACGTCAAACATTTAGTAAGCACATAGCCTAAAAAAGTGTTCACGTGTTTATGATTAATAAAGTTTCTGAATGTTGGCCAGATTTTATTCTTCTCTCTTAAATTAGGCAAAATAGTGCTATCAAAATTCAAGAAATCTTCTTTATAAAAGAAAGAATTAACAGCCATTTAAAGCAATATCCATGTTTTACCAGACATATTTTATCATCTGTGATGACTTTTGATGTGTCAACTTGGTTTGATTGAACTACTGCCCCCAGAATTCCCTCTCTAGTATGTTTCCTGTTAGGGAAGGAGACAAGGGATATTCTCTTGAGAGCTGAGGAACAGAAGGGAGGCTGCTGCTTAGCAGCACACAAGCTTTCTTCAAGCGGTTATTCAATCAAACCCTGTAGTCCCTAATCAGCTGATTTACTTAATCAAAAGTGAGATTATCCAGGGTTGGCTGAATTTACTTGGAAGGCCTTTAGAAGAGGTTTTAGGCCTTCTCTAAAGAAGAGATCCAAACAGCAGCTGGGTCTGCAATTAATCTCCCTTCCCTCCAATCTGATTTCACCTGGGACAGTCTCATGGCCACGGGATTCCAGCCTGCTTGTGATCACCCCTTCCTAACTGATCCCTATGGACTTCAGACTTGCTTAGCCAGCCCCCACAACTGTGTAAACCAATTTCTTATAATGAATCCCTGATCTAACTCCTGGTTCTGCTCCTCTGGCAGAATCCTTATTCTGTCATACTTATTCAATGATGCTTAATAGAGACTTCCGACTCCCCTTTCTATTTGGCATTTTCTTTCAGTATCTGAACAAAAAGCAGAATAAGAATATATGTGGTTAGGATCTTACAGAGCATGGATAGTCATTGTTGAGCCTATGACACTACTTCAATTTGAACACCCAAACACCAATACATCTAAAAGCATCTTAATTTCAAAAGAGCTTCAAATATGGTATAAACATTTAAAAAATTATAACCATGTATATGGTGTCTCAGGTAAAATAAAAACTCACTGTATGTTAAAGGTGTAGGCGCCGAAAGGCTGTGATACCTTTCCTCCCCATCATAAGGCTCACAGCCAACACTCTTATAAACAAAAGACAGTTTAACAACAGAAAAGCATGACAAATTAATCAAAGTTTCATGAAACATAGGAGGCTTCAGAATGAAGACCCAAGGACCCAAGGGAAAAGCATCCATTTTAATATTTAGATTCAATAGAGTGGACAGCTGTGTAGAAATGTGATTAGACAAAAAGGGAATGAGTAATAAACTGAGTGGGAAAATCCAGCAAGGCCTGTCCTTTTAAATTCCTGGCTTCTGTGTGTGGCATTTCTTCCTCCCATGTATAGGGCAGGACCCTTTCTGGAATGAGTCTTATGTTCTACTTTCAGACAAGGTAAGTAAGAGCAATTTCTTTACAGCCAGCTCTTACATATAAAGGTTAGATTAATATTTCTATATTTCTATATATATATATATATTTTTTTTGTTGAGAAAAGTCTCACTCTGTCACCCAAGCTGGAGTACAGTGGTGCGATCTCGGCTCACTGCAATCTCTGCCTCCTGGGTTCGAGCAATTCTCCTGCCTCAGCTTCCCGAGTAGCTGGGACTACAGGCATGTGCCACCACACCTGGCTAATTTTTTTGCATGTTTAGTAGAGACTGGGTTTCAACCATGTTGATCAGGCTGGTCTCAAACTCCTGACCTCAAACGATCCACCCACCTCAGCCTCCCAAAGTGCTGGGATTACAGGCGTGAGCCACCATGCCCAGCCTCTAGGTTTTAAGACTATCTTTGAGGGAGTGGGGTTCGGTTACTACGGCCTGCCTTGGGGAGAAAGGGAAGCAAGAGAAAGAAGGTCAGAAGGTCAGAAAGAGACTTTACTTCTCAAGTCCTTCCAATGTCCTTCAGTTCAAAGTACTCAGCATGCCAAAGTACCATATGTTGGGGCATCATTTTCTGAGCCCAACAAAGGCTACCCTCAAACTTCAAGTTTTAGAGGAATTATTCTTTACATATATTGTCTAGCTTCCTACTTAGGTATTCAGGGGAGAGCCAACTTTCTAATAGGCTTCCAACAAAGCTTAAATTCTGAGAATAGTTTTAGTTTTTCAATTCTATGAACAAAAATGGGCAAAGTTACGCATGCATAGAGGATGAATGCTCCATGTAGTTCATTTCAAGAAAGCAGCTTAGGATGCATTCAATATAAGAAAAGTTGAAAAAAAAGAAGAGACAGATTTTAAAGGAAGAAAAAAAGTGGAACGCAACAAACATTTAAACATATTACTTGTGAAGCTTAGGCTGGGTATCTAATATATTGTTCCTCATTTTCCCAACCACCATATGAGGCAGGTATAATTATGTGAGAACCTAACTCAGAACCCAAGTTGGTATGAAGATTATTTTAAGGTAAAGACATTTGAGGCTAGGCACGGTGGCTCATGCTTGTAATCCCAGCACTTTGGGAGGCCAAGGCGGGCAGATACTTGAGGTCAGGAGTTCGAGACCAGCCTGGCCAAGATAGTGAAACCCTGTCTCTACTAAAACTACAAAAATTAGCCAGGTATGGTGGCGTGCGTGTGGGGAAAAGAAAGAGAGATCAGACTGTTACTGCGTCTATGTAGAAAGGAGTAGACATAAAAGACTCCATTTTGTTCTGTAATAAGAAAAATTCTACTGCCATTGAGATGCTGTTAATCTGTGACCCTACCCCCAACCCTGTCCTTGCAGGAGACATGTGCTGTGGTGACTCAAGGTTTAACGGATTTGGAGCTGTGCAGGATGTGCTTTGTTAAATAAGTGCCTGAAAGCAGTATGTTTGTTAAAAGTCATCACCATTCTCTTAATCTCAAGTACCCAAGGACACAAACACTGCGGAAAGCTGCAGGGACCTCTGCCTAGGGAAGCTAGGTATTGTTCAAGGTTTCTCCCCATGTGATAGTCTAAAATATGGCCTCATGGGAAGGGAAAGACCTGATCGTATCGTCCCCCTGCCTGACACCCGTGAAGGGTGAAGGGTCTGTGCTGAGGAGGATTAGTAAAAGAGGAAAGAAGGCCTCTTGGCAGTTGAGATAGAAAAAGGCATCTGTCTCCTGCCCGTCCCTGGGTAATGGAACATCTCGGTGTAAAACTCGATTGTATGTTCTATTTACTGAGATAGGAGAAAACTGCCTTAGGGCTGGAGGTGGGACGTGCTAGCGGCAATGCTGCTCTTTATGCACTGAAAAGGTTTATGGAGATGTTTGCATATGCACATCAAGGCACAGCACTTTTCCTTAAACTTATTCATGTCAGAGATCTTTATTCATATGTCTTTCTGCTGACCTTCTCCCTACTATGATCCTATTGTCCTGCCACTTCCCCTTTTTCTAAAAGATGGTAAAGATAATTATCAATAAATACTGAGGGAACTCAGAGACCGGTGCCGGCGCGGGTCCTCTGTATGCTGAGCACAGGTCCCCTGGGCCCACTTTCCTTTCTCTATACTTTGTCTCTGTGTCTCTTTCTTTTCTCAAGTCTCTCGTTCCACCCGACGAGAAATGCCCACAGGTGTGGAGGGGCAGGCCCCTCCTTCAGTGCGCCTGTAGTGGGAGGCTGAGGCAGAAGAATAGCTTGAACCTGGGAGGCAGAGGTTGCAGTGAGCTGAGAGTGCATTGCTGCATTCCAGCCTGGGCGACAGTGAGTCTCTGTCTCAAAAAAAAAAAAAAAAAAGAGGACATTTGAGATTCAACAAATGCAGAAGAAACCTTCTTGGAGCTTCCCTTATCTGACTAAAAGCAGAAACTTCTGGCAAATGAGGCTGCCATAAACTTCTTCTTCAGAGTAGTTTTAACTCCCAGGAAGACCAAGGGTAAACCTACCATAAATCCCCTCTCTGAAGACAGTGTTATGGCTGTGAAGAAGACAGAAAGACCACTGCACCTGCATACCCAAGTATCATCACAAACTTTCTTATCTCCTGTTTATTTTCCTGAAAACCCATTTGTCTTTCCAAAACAATTTATTTGTTCTTCCTATGAACAAAGAAATTTTATGAACAAATACATTTACAAATACATTTAAATGAACTTAATAAAATGCAGTTCCATTTCTTTTGTAAACTGCTATATGCATAGGAATAAACTTTTTTTCTTAATCTGTCTTTTGTCAGTTTAATTCTCAGTCCCCCAGATACTGCGTCACAGATGGTAGAGGAAAAGTTCACCCCATTTAAAATGGAGAAAACTGAAGTTCATGGAGGTTAAGTAACTTACGCAAAGTCAAAAAAACAACTCATTTTTAAATGTTTAAAAAATAGTTATCCTTATCCAAGCCTTAAAATTAATCCCCTGATTTGAAAGATCTATCTAAATTAGACTTCAAAATTTCAATAAATGAAACCTAGTTCTTCCCTTTCTGCAGCTATCATACTCTGTGGAGGTAGTGCTGCCTCTTACCAACATCCACAAGAAAACTCAGCGTTGTCTTTTTTTTTTTTTTAAGACAGTCTTGCTCTGTCACCCAAGCTGGAGTGCAGGGTCTTGCAGTTGCCCAAGCTCAATCACAGTTCACTGCAGCCTCAAACACCTAGGCTCAGCAATCTTCCTGCTTTGGCCACTGGAGTAGCTAAGACTACAGACTTGTGCCACCATGCCCAGCTAGCACTGTCTTATTAATAGGTTATTCTGGTAATATTTGGGGAGCCAGCAACGGAGATAAGATTGTTCTAATATGTGTCTGAAATTTACTACTCCCTAGTTTAGTGATCTAAGACTAAAACAGAAAATTTAACATTACTGTTTTAATTTTTAAATTGAATATTTTAACATTTCATCTCTCTAGAATCGAATTATTTGCCACCTCACTTAACATAAAAGCAAACCAAAAAAGGATTTCTAACAGGCAAATAAATTGAATTAAGTTGAAGCACCAAACAAGTATCAAAAAATTTGTATAATTTAGTCATAAATCAACCCTTCAACCCTCATTAAGTAAATGTTTGCTCCCATTTCACATACCATTCTTACCACTGCCGGGCCAGTGCCTGGTGGTCAACTGTCTCTCCACCTCCCTCAGATTCCTTATCTGCTTCATTTTCTTCAAGTTCCCTACATCCCCATCCCCACCTCACCTCCCACACTCTTAGGTATGACTTGGCTTTCTGCCTCATACAAAAGTTAAAACCAACTGGCTTCCTCTAACACCAAGAAATGTATGTACTTCACTATCCTAATCTTTTTGAGGGTATCAAAAAAAGAGGTATTCCACTCAGTATTTTAAATAATGCCATTCCCTCCCATCTAAATGTATCTTACTCCTTTGTTAATACTCCTACTACTACTCCATTATTCAAACCAACCCTTTCTACCAACTCCCTACCCTCAGCCTATAAACCGCTCATCTTTTTTTTTTTTTTTTTTAAGATAGGGTCTCGTTCTGTCACCCAGACTAGAGTGCAGTGGTGCAATAACAGATCACTGTAGACTTGACCTCCTGGGCTAAATCAATCCTTCCCCCTCAGCCTCCTGAGTTGCTAGGATTATAGACACAGATCACCATGCCCAGCTAATTTTTTTTGTGTTTCTTAAAGAGGGAGTACCACTATGTTACCCAGGCTGGTTTCGAACTCCTGGGCTCGAGCGATCCTCCTGCCGTAGCCTCCCAAAGTGTGGGATTACAGGCGTGAGCCACTGCACCCAGCCAACCTCTCCAATCTTAAAAACACCTATGTCTATCCCAGAATTCCCTCTTTTCCATTAAAACCAGTTTCTAGAAAATAACATTTGACTTTTATGACCTCTATTTCGTTATCTCCTATTCTGTTATCTCCAGCCTAATGTAATCTATCTGCAACCTTGGGGACTTAAGAAGTCACTAAAGACTATATTGTCAATTACAACAGACATCTTTCTCTACCAGCATTTAACCATTTCTTCTTTCCAGGCCTGCATTTGCCATCCAATACCACAGGTCCACTGAGCACTAAGAATGTGGCTAGTCCAAATTGAGATGTGTAAGTATAAAATGAATGCCAGATTTTGAAGATGATTAGCATAAAAAATGCAAACTACCTTACTAGTAATGTTTATGTTGATTACATATTGAAGTAATGTTTTGGGGTATACTGAATTAAATAAAATATACTGTTAAAATTAACTTCACTTGATTCTTTTTTCTTCCCTTTCCATTCAATTTTACTTTTGAATATTACTTAAACATTTAACATTACATAAAACTTAAAATCACATAAAATTACATACGTGTCTCATGAGGTTTCTATTTCTGTATACTCCTTTGATTTTCTAGGACCTAAGGTTCACTTCCTCCTCTCTTTCTTGGCAAATTAAGAATGTCAACTTTGGCGATTTCTAATCTCTTGACCACATCAGCAAGTCAAACACCACGATACTACTACAAGAGGGAACTTAGTAAAATGAGAATCTTTTAATGGTTCCCCATCATCTACTGGATTAAGTTCAGCCTTCAACTGGGCATACCAGGCTCCTGATCTTTCACTGTTTCCTCGGCCCTGCTCTGACATTCTAGCAGGACAAACTCCTTCATTCTCATATAACTCTGCTAGTACCTATGCTAGGAAAACCCTTTCTCCCTTTTTATTAATAATTAAGATGCAAAGCTTCTAATCACATCATTTGTTTGTTCCGTGTCTGGCCCTGGGCTTGGATGAAATAGGTGAAGGCCCTAGTCTGCAGAGAACTAAAGTTCAGATACAGCTGAAACAAAAAAGACTTAATTACTTCTTAGGATTATTAATTTAGGAACAAGAGCTATAAAACCAAAAGTTTTAAATTATTTTTTCCCTTTAAAATACAAGGTTTTTTTGTTTTATTTTGTTTTGTTTTTGAGACAGTCTCACTCTGTCACTCAGGCTGGAGTGTAAGCGGCATATTCTCAGCTCACTGCAACCTCCACCTCCTGGGTTCAAGCAATTCTCCTGCCTCAGCCTCTCCAGTAGCTGGTATTACAGGCACCCACCACCACGCCTGGCTAATTTTTGTATTTTTTTAGTAGAGACAGCTTTCACCATGTTGGCCAGGCTGGTCTTGAACTCCTGACCTCAAATGATCCGCCACCTTAGTCTCCCAAAGTGCTGGGATTACAGGTATGAGCCACACACCTGGCCTAAAATATAGGTTCTAAGAAAGAGTCAAAGAATAGAACTTACTGAAAATGCTGGATATTTGGTACTATACACTCATGAGGCACTCTGACAATCTTCGGTATCCCTGTAGTCCCTGATGTATGTAGTACATACGCTAAGCAATGCTTTAGCCTCAGATCCACGTGTTCTGCTTTTTCTTCATTGACATGCTCAGAACTTACGCTGATTTTATTTTTTTTTCATATTTCTCTTTTCCATCACTTAGCATCAAGTTCACCTCAGTATTTTTCCGGTGAAGTCTGAAGAGCACTAGGTCATTATGTTCTACTGTAAATGTATCATAGCTCAATAACGTTTCATGAAAAGATTTAAATTTCTGTGTGAAATGGAGGACAAAGTTTACAATATTAGTATGTTAAAAGATATTCTTCTTTATATAGAAGTAATATGAAATACAGTCATCCCTCAGTATCCATGGGGGAATTGGTTCTAGGATCATCTCAGATACCAAAATCTGAACATACTCAAGTCCCTTATATAAAATGTTGCTGTATTTGCATATAACCCATGTACATCCTCCCATGTACTTTAAATCATCTCTAGATTACTTATAACTAATATAAAACTATGCTAATGAATGCTATGTAAATAGTTGCTATATTTTAAATTTTGTATTAGTTTTTACTGTTGCACTGGGTTTTTTTTTTTTTCTGAATATTGTCTTTTTTCTTGAGACAGGGTCTCTCTCTGTTGCCCAGGCTGGAGTGCAGCGGTGTAATCTTTATTGTTTTATTTTTATTTTTTACTTTTGAGACAGAGTCTCGCTCTTTCGCCCAGTCTGGAGTGCAGTGGCGCAATCTTGGCTCACTGCAAATTCTGCTTCCCTGGTTCACGTCATTCTCCTTCCTCAGCCTCTCGAGTAGCTGGGACTACAGGCACCTGCCACCATGCCCGCCTAATTTTTTTGTATTCTTTTTAGTAGAAACAGGGTTTCACCGTGTTAACCAGGATGGTCTCGATCTCCTGACCTTGTGATCCGTCCGCCTCGGCCTCCCAAAGTGCTGGGATTACAGGTGTGAGCCACCCCACCCGGCCGCAGCAGTGTAATCTTAACTGACTGCAACCTTGAACAGCTGGGCTCAAGTGAGTTTCCCACTTCAGCCTCTTGAGTAGCTGGAACTACAGGTGTGCACCACCACACACAGATAAGTTTTTTTATTTGTAGCAGAGACGAGGTCTCACTATGTTACCCAACGTGGTCTCAAACTCCTGGACTTAAATAATCTCCTGCGCCAGTCCCCTAAAGTGCTGGGATTATAGGCGTGGGCCCCAAATATTTTCAGTCTGCAGTTGGTTGACTCCTCGGATGGGAAACCTCTGGATACAGAGGGCCAAATGTATTCATTTACTCATTCAACATGACTTTTTTGGGGAGTTGGGAGGAGTACTTGCTATATACCTGGGGTGAAAAGATAGATAAATCTCCAAGAGCAAAGTGCTGTCCTTACTTTCAAACCTATTTTCAAAAACACCAGACATATAAAAGCAATTATAATGCAGTGTGGTATGATAATAAAGCAGGCTTGAAATGTTAATGGGAACAGAGAATGCTGAACTTAACTCTGCCTAGAAGGTCAGAGATTGCTTCATGGGTAATATTTGTTATAAGGAGCTAAAAATGGGCACTTCAGGCAAACAACCAACATTGAGGATCTGACCTGGGAAAGCTGATATGTGAACATTAAGCATTCCAATTAAGGTAAAGAATGGGGAGGGGGAAAGGGAAAAGGTGAGGTGCATAGTTGATAGGAGATGAGATGCAAATCCTTAATAATTTTGTACAGTCAGCACAAAGGAGTTTAGATCTTAACCTGTAAGTGACAGGATCCAATTGAAGGTGGCAATAGCATAGATTAGACTCTATCAAGGACAGAATAATAAATGAGATTCTGCTAAGTGAGAATCATTTAATGAGTCTTTTGCAGTAATTCAGATATACTATATGGTCCTGAACTACTATTCTGCTGCAAGATGAGTGGTTAGAAAGGGTCTATGAGCAAAGAATAAATAAGACATGGTGACTTTCTGGATATGGACTGAGTCTAAGAAAATTGTTGGGTTTCTGGCCCAGGTGATTTGGTGGATGGAGACGAATTAATGCAGAAGTGAGTTTGGATGAAGAGATGCTAAGCTAAATTTGTATACATTGAAAGTAAGGTTTCTTTGAATATATCTTTTTAGGTTGACAACAACAGCAAATATAACCTAAGTTTTCACATTAAATAAATCAACATAAATAATGAGAAAAGGGTCACAACCCAGAAGCCTACAGTGTTTTCTTTGTGTGTTTGGTGTATGTGTATGCACTGGGTAGGGGATGTGGTGTGGCCTGTAATATTTACAAAATTAAAGGCCTACATACTCTTCAGATCTAGCTCAAAATCATCCCTCCTCATTAAAATTCTACTATATCTACTAGGTTATGTTTACTTCACTTAGGAAAATTATTACACTATGTAGATGTTATGGGTTCAGGAGTAATAACTTTTCTCTCCAACTACATTATAAAAAACTGGAAGGCTTATATACCAATGCCCTCCCAATCATCCTGTCCCTAGTGCAAGGTTTCTCAGTTTCAACACTACTGATATTTTGGACCAGATAATTCTTTGTGGAGTGCTGTCTTATACATTGTAGGATTTCTGGCAGTATCCCTGGCCTCCATCCACCAGATGCCAGTAGCACCCCACTTCCATCATTACAATAAAAAATATGTCTAGACATTGCCAACTGTCCCCAGTTGAGAACTGTTGCTTTAATGGATACGTACAGTAGATGCTTAAAAATACTGATTGCTCCTGTGTTAAATGAAGGAAGAACACTTACACCATCATCAAAATCATGAGATAGGAAGCAAGGTTTTGCTATGCTCAACTCATTCATTCTTGGGTTTTGCTATGCCCAACTCCTACTGGTCATAAAGAATACCTTGATATTGACAATTAATACTGATACTAAGTTACCCTTTATAAAATTTCACTAAGGTTGCTAAGAAAAATAAACATCACATCCCCATTTCAGTTTTGCTTACTTATGAACAATAGAATAACCAATTTGAGGAGTAGAGGAAACTTCAGCTACACACTAATAAATATTTATTTTTAAAGCATTTATTAACCAGATCAGGTGTGGTGGCTCATGCCTGTAATCTCAGCACTTTGGGAGGTCGGGGCGGGCAGATCACTTGAGGTCAGGAGTTCAAGACCAGCCTGGCCAACATGGCGAAACCTTGTCTCTACTTAAAAATAACATACACAAAAATTAGCCAGGTGTGGTGGCATGCAGCTGTAATTCCAGTTACTTGGGAGGCTGAGGTACAAGAACCGCTTGAACCTGGGAGGCAGAGGTTGCAGTGAGCTGAGATCGCACCACTGCCCACTGCACTTCAGCCTGGGTAACAGAGTGAGACTCTGGCTCAAAAAAAAAACAAAAACAAAAACAAAACAAAACAAAAAAACCCTTTGAGTCACTAGAAAGTCCCCCATATATCTCAAGTTCTTGATACTTCTTATATACACAAAGACAGACACACATACACATATACACGGGGGGGGGGGCAGGAGGGAGTAACGCATTTAAGTTACCCCATTACAAACTGGCTCATATAGAAAATGGGCAAAAACAGGCTAAATTGAATATATTTTTATAATGTTCTTCCCCTTTAGTAAAACAGTATTTTATAAATAATAAATAAATAATGAAGCATGGGCTGCATCTTGCTGAAGATATAATTCTTGCCCCAAAGCAGTGTTTCTTGGTTACATCTTTGGTTGGCAATCATTTAAAATAAAAAACAATAAATTTAGTTTTCTGGAAAGATCTCTTCTAAGTACCAGTCTCTTTTTCAAAATGCAAGCTTTGTTATAATTCTTCAGTGTTGCTGACCAATGTAATTGCCATAAATATGAAAGTTTCAAGTATTATAAAATTTTGCAGTATAGGAAATACTTTGGAAAGAGAAAGGAAATTCAAAATAATGCACAATATATTATTATAAGGCTAACAGATCTGTTCATACCACAGAACAGTGGTTCACAATGCAGTATGAAGGGTGGAGAGCCCCTCCAGGGGACAAATGGCAATGTCTGGAGATTTTTTGTTGTTACGACTGGGAAGTGCTACTGAAGTCTAGTGAGTGCAGTCAAAGATATTGCTAAATATCCTATAATGTATGGAACACTCCTCACAACAATTACTCAACCCTAAAAATGTCATAGTGCAAAGACTGAGAAACCTTGCCACATTTAGCAGAATGTAATACAGGCAGAAAACAATTGAAACACCTAGACTTACATTAATTTGTTTTTTTTCAACAAGGATATACTTTAGATTACATTTTTTCATAAAATGAGTTGATAATGATAGTGGTGAATCTGGATCGATAGGTACATAAGCAGCTGGGACTTGGAGAATTCTAAAGAAAAAAGTACACAGTCAGCACAGAATGTCTGTTGATTTAGTATTTGTTTAAGCATTTCTATTTCTCTATGCACTTTATTTTTTGTAGCCGCATAAAAATGGTTTCTGGAGCGCTTTATTGCTGATCAGAAATTTCCAATGTTTTCATTGACACTTAATTGGTAATAAACACCGTCATTTTAGCCGGGCACAGTGGCTCACACCTGTAATCCCAGCACTTTGGGAGGTTGAGGCAGGTGAATCACCTGAGGTCAGGAGTTCGAGACCAGCCTGACCAACATGGAGAAACCCTGTCTCTACTAAAATACAAAATAGCCAGGCGTGATGGTGGGCACCTGTAATCCCAGCTGCTTGGGAGGCTGAGGCAGGAGAATTGCTTGAACCCGGGAGGTGGAGGTTGCAGTGAGCAGAGATCATACCATTGTACTCCAACCTGGGCAATAAGAGTGAAACTTCATCTCAAAAATAAATAAATAAATAAATAAACACTGTCATTTTATCTTTTCTTCATGAAAACCCTAAGTATTTACTATGTTAAATTCTCATCACTTAATATAGAGAAATACAAGATTTTTAAAAGTTAAGCATTTTAAGTAGCTTCAGGTATACTTTAAGGATATCAGATCTTTGCACATAGTAAGTTCTCAATAAATTTTGTCAATAATTGAGTGAAAGTAAATTTTGTTGTTGTTGTTTTGTTTATTGTTTTATAGAGATGGGGGTCTTGTTAAGTCACCAGGGTGGTCTCGAACTCCTGGCCTTAAATAATACTCCAGACTCAGCCTCCCAAAGTGCTGGGATTTACAGGTGTGAGCCACTGTGCCTGGCCAAAAGTAAATTTTTGAACATCTTTTGCTTTATACTTATATAATTAATTTACTAAGACACATATAGAATGAATAATCTCTTTCTTTGGCAGTTTATATTTATTGCAGAGTTCTAGAATAGAAATCACTACATGAGGATAACATTCTAGAACAATTTAAATGATTAAATATTTTGCAAGTATTTGTTGGAACAGTGTCTTCCAATAGGTTCATATTTCAATCTATATCAACTATTATCCAAAACTCTAATTTACTGATTTATTGAATACCTTAGTGCTTAAATTTTCAAATTTTCAGTTATGGACAAAAAACATAGTCATGTTATCTGTGAAATCCTGTTTTCTTTTATCTAACTACAAAGTGTTATAAATTGTCATAATTGTTTTCCTTTAACAGACTAATGAAGCCCTTATATTTTGGAGATACTTATATGTTCTATTAGTAAAAGCTTCTAGTCTCTCCTAAATAAGCTCAGAATAATTAATTTAAATAATTAAAAATAATACTAGGGGAAATGCAAACTTCTTTAGCCTCTCTACAATTGACCAAATACAGAAAAATCCAATAGTAAATAGAACAGTAACTTGTAATATACTCTATTAAAAAATTACATTAGCTTGGAGTAACATCAAATTTACAGTTCTAAAAAATATTACCCTAAAATCCAAGAGGGTAAGTCTATCCCAGGTTGGCAGTAGAGACCAATTTCCCGAATTCCTTGAAAGTCACAGTGTAACAGCAGAAAATTTGATAATTCAGAAGCAGCATTAACCACAGTCTTGTAGGTATAGTAAACTGGAAGCTGGTTGTTGCATTCATCAAAACATACAGCTACTTTGTCCATGTAACAGGAGGCAGCCTTATGCACCAATTCCTGAAGAGTCATTTCACTGAAGTTTATCTAAACATCAATTTGTAGCAGAGAACCCTGTGTATATACAGAAGTGTTAGGGGGAGATGGAGTTTTAGTGAGCTCAGTGGAGGGACAGGGAGAAACTTCTCTATAATCATGTCTCACAAAAATAATTATATCAAAGATATATAAATGAAGAATCTCTGAACTTACGAAATGTCTATGGTGACTTTACTGAGGACAATGAGGTTGAAAATTAACTTGATACATCAACCTATGCTGGGTCAGAGCATCAAAAAAATTTGGGAGGGTAGTGGTATACACAGATGAAAATGAAGCAGGTAAAAATGGAGACCTCTCTCAACGGACCACAATGTAAATATGAAATATATAAAAAATTAATCAATAAAATCAAATTTAAGGGACCCCACACTTAATTTTTTTCACTTTCCTTCAGTAACTGTTACAGATTTGTTAAGATAAATTAGTCAAAATATTGTATGGTGACTTTCAAATTACTCATGTGGCCAGGTGCGGTGGCTCACACCTGTATTCTCAGCACTTTGGGAGGCCAAAGGGGGCGGATCACTTGAGGTCAGGAGTTCAAGATCAGCCTGGCCAACATGGTGAAACCCTGTCTCTACTAAAAATACAAAAATTAGCCACGCAAGGTGGCATGCACCTGTAATCCCAGCTACTCTGGAGGGTGAGGCAGGCGAATCACTTGAACCCAGGAGGCAGAGGTTGCAATGAGTCAGGATGGCGCCACTGCACTCCAGCCTGGGTGAGAGGGCAAGACTCCATCTCAAAATAAATAAATAAGTAAATGAAATAAAAATAAAACAAAATGATTAATGTAAATAAACTTTGCTTTTAAATTCCAGTAGGAACTAAACTCAGATGAAAGCAAAATCAATCTTTGACAGAAGAAAAGTAAAAAACCCTATTCCTATTCATTCAGTTCTAGACAACTATATATAAAAACAGTGCTTATTACTCCTATAATATTAGTATTTTACAGAAGTCATACTTGTGTAATTGTCAAGAAGTAAACTCTTCATACTGTATATTTTATTTTTAAATTGCCAGTAAGTTCATTTAGACTGAAAATGTAATATTACAACTCAATAAAGCAGTATATCAATGCAATGTTCTCTGGGTTTCTTAATGCAGATTATACTAAAAGAAGATTTGAAACAGTATTTCAAGAAAGAAACACTCGGGATCAATGGTAAAAGAAAAACTCAGTGTTTCCTTGAAGGTAAAGGTTATTTTTTTCCCTCTGTGAACTCTATTTTCCATATTTTAAAGCAAGTAAGACTTACCAAATAGTCTACTTCAGTAAAGTTTTGCTTGTTTTTTGAGACAGAGTCTCGCTCTGTTCCCCAGGCTGGAGTGCAGTGGCGCCATCTCGGCTCACTGCAATCTCTGCCTCCCAGGTTCAAGAGATTCTCCCACCTCAAGTTCCCGAGTAGCTGGGATTACAAGTGCGCGCTATCACGTCCGGCTAATTTTTGTTTTTATTTTTTTTTTAAGTAGAGACGGGGTTTCTCCATGTTGGCCAGGTTGGTTTTCAACTCCTGACCTCAAGTGATCCACCTACCTTGGCCTACCAAAACGTTAGGATGACAGGCGGAGCCACCGCGCCTGGCCAAGTCAAGTTTTTTTTTTTTTTTTTTCTTTTTTTCTTTTTTAATTTGTTCACACCTATTTGAACTGATTTCCCGACTGACTCAATTTTCATTTATATTAACTAATTAACATCAATTAGAAAAAAAATCCTAAAGAGAGTAAAATGAACCAGTAAATGCCAAGACCCATCAGTTTGAAAATGCTGTGATTTCTAAATATAAAGTTTAAACATGTAAGGCAACTTTGGTACTTACATTGTTTTTAGTAAGCATTTCTATACATATTAGCTCTTTTTTATGCACAAGATACAATTTTAAGCTTTCCTCAGACATACAATGATCATTATGTAAATATAAGGAAGGCTTTCTGCAGCATGCGCTCAAACGATGAGGAATGAGTTTATTTCGCAACATACAGGTAGTGCGGAAGGGTACCTACACATCTATACGATAATTAAGATGTTTCTTTCCATTTTCCCAATAGTTGCTACAGAGATTTAAGGTAAAACCCATTCTTGTTGTTTCAGGTTTTCATTTTCATTCATGAATCACAAATAACATTCTCTGCAGTAGAGAATACTATACTTAATAATGCCCAAATGTTTGAGACTTCAAAAAGGAAAAAAAAAAATAGCAAACTCTGGTAAGCAGATTTTATATGTAAAAGGAATAAATTTAAGATATTTGCTACTTTACAACCGTAGAAGCTGCTATTTAGTCAACAGAGATCTTAAGAATGTCAACAAATTCTACTGGTATGGGGCCTCTCTCTAGGTCACTGGCTGTTTTAAAAATGGATAAATAATCTAGAAACTTTATTTTCCCAATCCACCTGCTTCTTAATTTACGGTATGCAGCGAGTAACAATGCACTTTATAGCTTCCTAAACATTTCTTCACTGCTCTTCGAAACCACTCTAGGGGGTAGCGGAGCGCAGAGCACACTTATTTCCATTTGAATGCAGGGAAGGAGGGCCGGAGGCTAGTGACGCAGGAGTGTACACACAGGTCAAGGTTAGTCTGCACCACACCAGCACGCCAGACCCCGATGTATCAAATCTGAGGCCAGGCAGTGGTCCTGAAGCTGAGCAAATGTGTGTGGAAGCAGGCTTAGGCCTCGCGGCACTTCGCCTCCCTTACACCGACCCCCGCCGGACACCGCGCCCTGCGGCGACTCACTTAGCAAGTCTCGCGGATTAGGTTTGATCGCATTCGGATCTTTCCCGGACGGCTCGTCACGGATACTTCTCACCGCGAAGCTGCAGCTCCCAGAAGCCGTAAATCTATCCCAGAGCGAGGCCCCATACGCAAATCTTCCGCGTCGCCATGTGACGTCAGTACGAGCGACCCCAGGCAGGCTGTGTCGAGCTGACCCTGCCTCTCCTGAAGCCGAAGCGCCAACTTGAGAGAAGAGTTCTGTAGGCTTTTTCACTTTTGGTTATCTGCTCTGGCGCTCCTTGGGGTCGCGCATGGTCTCTGACAGGGTTTGCAAGGACTTTGGAGCTGACCAGTTTGTAGTCATAACCCTTTCGTACTTGCCAAGAAACTCTGGGCAAGACTTGGATTTTGAGCCGCAGTATTCTCGTTCATAAGGTGAGAATAAAAACATCACCTAGGGTTGATGTGAAGAGAGATGAAATCATTGTGAAATAGGAGAGTTATTGGCCTTCAACCAATGACATTTTCTGAAAACGTGCTGGAGATATGGCTGCAGCAGTGACGCCTGCAAACGACGTTCCTGTCATCATGATGCTGACCTTTTAATTGGGAAGCAGATTGAAACGATAAGGAATTTGACAGGAGCATTTATTAGGACCTGTAAAGAAATTAAAGCAGGTCCGAGGTGGAGTTTTGTAAACTATATGCCTGAATACAAGTTTCTGTTTCCAAGGGAATTGTTACAGTTGGAGACATGTCAATTATCACAGTAAGCGTCAAGGGTAGTAACAGCGGTGTTTTAAAGCTACTGTCTAGTGGCAGAGTAATCGGGATTTTTTTGTTTGGGGATTTTAGCCGGGGGAGGGATTGCGAATTCAGCTCTGCATCAAAACAGTACTTGAAAAACAGGGACGCTATCGCAGCCGTAGTTGTTGGTGACAAGAAAACTGTGGTACGAATCTAAGCAAAAAATATCTCCACATGCCAGCTATAGTTTTCCAAGATGTCCCATGGGCTACTCAAACTGACACAGCCTTATTTATGTATTTAGGTTGGAAGTGGGCAAAAGTGTATCTTGTCTATGTTTCTATGTTGGGATGACACCATCATCCACCCAGCCAGCCAGTTAACCTTCCCACTTACCCTTTTACATCCGATTAGACCCTGGGTCCTCTAGTTCTCAGTCTTAAGACCAGCACCCGGCTGGCTACATCAGAATTGCAAGGAGTGATATTTTAGAAGATTCCAAATTCCTGGACTCCATCCCCAGAGGTTCATCTCCTAGTTTTCTAGGAGGGGCCCTAGAACCTGCGTATTTTAGATGTTCATCGCCATTACTGCCACTTTAGTTCAGGTGTACTTGGTCAGCTTTTTCCTAAAACGTTTTCAGTTTTGTTTGCCTTTGATTGACTCTAAATTGCTGCCAAAATGATGTTTTATTATTCCAGTATCATCTTCCAACTCTGTGATATTAATAATCTTTTTAAAAGTTTTTCTTCCCTTGCAGTATCTATTTCCCTTGTTTCCTTTTTCTTTCTCCTGTTGGTTTTGTGCTCTATCTTTCATAAGAAGAGGCTTTCCTAGGATGTCTAGTGGTCATTATCTGCTCATATGTAAGTGGGGGGGATATTTAAAAGTTGATTGGAAGATCTTGAGCCCATAGGACGTTTGTTGAAAATCAAGTGGGAGAGGAGGGATATGGAGGCTGGGGTATGTCTCAGAATTTAGTACAATTTTCACTTAATTCTCTTATTTTAAGTGCCTGGTGTCTTCCATTACAGAGACCCCGTTTTACTACTGAACAATAAAGAAAAGCCTTCAGATCCGCATCCCGCAGGGTCTCCACTCGGCTTTGGCGCCCCCCTCCCTCTTTCTCTGTAGAAGGGAGGTTCTTCCTTTCTTCTCCCTTCTTTCGCCTTCAGAATAAGGCTGGGGGGGGTGGCATAAAGGATGTAACTCTCCTAAATGAACTTCCAGTCCTTTTAGTTACCCTCTTCACTTCTGCTTCCTGAAGACAGTTTCTGAGCTTTTTAGGGGTTTCTGTGATACAAATAGAATTGCTTGTTGGTTTTGCTCACTGGGGGTTTACAATTCAGCTTTTTCGAGTCAACTGAGCCCTTTGCTGTTGATTCCAGAATTTTATTTCCATTATTCCTTTTCCTTAACCCTCAAGAGTTTATGACTTTAAAAATCCTGTTACTGTCATTTTCAGGGACTCTTAGGGAGCAAATGTACAACACTATGTTTAAGACAGCATTTTTACCTGATAATCCAGGGTTATCATTCTAAAACATATACTAGATCAGTCATAGCATTCTTCTGCTATGAGAATAAGAAGCTTCAATGATCCCTTGTTGCCTGCATAACATTCAGACTGTTCAGCAAGGTAAACAAGAGAGCTCATTTTCTTTCTAACTCGCTCTCTCACAGCAGGCCACAGCTCCCCCACCCATCTTCCACATTCCCCATACCTGATACTGTAAACTCTAGTCATAATGAGAGGCTAGTAAGAGTTCTGAGCATACAAAGTCCTTATCATGTTTCCACATCTGTGTTTTGGCTGGGCTCAGGCTGAAATACCCTTCTTTCTCCATGCCTGCTTGATGAAAATATAGCTTAAACATCACGTCTTCAGCGATGCCTTTCTTCAAGCCCTGAAGAATAATTTATCCAGACTCCTCCAAACTCCATCCCATGAACCCACCATACTCTTGGGAGGGGTCATTTGTCATGGGACCTGCAAATTCTGGGTTTGCCAAGAACGTAAGGTCCTAACTGCTCTTTACCCTAGGTCATTTTTCAGGGTTGTTTGGGATGATCCGTTTCATAGCTCAAGTATTCTTCCCAAAGAGTAGGCTTGCTTCCACTTAACTACAAAAGTAGTGAATCCCCCAAACTCAGTGTTCCTCTCCTATAATGTAACCCACTGACTGCATGTGCAGACATCCATGGGGGCCCATCTTCACCATCCCGGTGGGACTTGGGGGACATGGAAAACTGGCATAAACATGAAGTTCTGAATTCTGCTTTTGCCATAAATTACAAAGTTCTTTGTCACTCAGGAATCCAAGTTTACTGCCATAAAACAGATAACAGGCTATCTTATTAACTTTGAAATAGGTTTCAATTCCAGACCCTTCCCAGACAGCGACATATATTTCTTACAGCATCAGTTATTGTTGCTGCATTATTTCCAAATCTGACCTCCTATGCTAAATAGCACCCTTATAGCAGGGATTCATGTCTTATGTGCTTGTTTCCCAAACCATCTTTTTTTTTTTTTTTTTTTTAACTCTGCTCCATCCACTTACATTGTTCCAGTTGCAGGGAAATATTAAATGCCCACCCTGTACCCTGCTGATACTTTGTACCTTGACTGGCACTACTCTACTTACTTTAGGGCTCATCTCTCAGTTGTCAATGTCATTGTTTCCTTTAAAAAAAGTTCAAAAATAATTTGGAAAATCGTTGACTCTACTTGAAAACAAGGTTAGGTAGGTCCTCCTGTTATGTGCTCTTGTAGCACATTATCACAGTTGGGATAATAAGGCATTGTGTGATTTACTCTAACAGTGTTCAGCTGCTCAGAAGGCAGAGCGCAAATTAGTGGGTTTTTCAGGCTTGGTGTTTTGACAAGTATTAGTCTGTTCTCATATGCTTCAAGTAAATATCTGAGACTGGCTAATTTATAAAGAAAAAAGGTTTAATTGACTCAGTTCCACATGGCTGGGGAGCCCTCAGGAAACTTAAAATCATGGTGGAAGGCACCTCTTCACAGAGCACGAGGAAAGAACAGCTAACTATGAAAGTAGAATGGAAGGCCAGGAGTGGTGGCTCACGCCTGTAATCCCAGCACTTTGGGAGGCCGAGGTGGGCAGATCATGAGGTCAAGAGATCAAGACCATCCTGGCCAAAACGGTGAAACCGTCTCTATGAAAAATATAAAAATTAACTGGGCATGGTGGCACATGCCTGTAGTCCCAGCTACTCAGGAGGCTGAGGCAGGAGAATCACTTGAACCCAGGAGGCGGAGGTTGCAGTGAGCGGAGATTGTGCCACTGCACTCCAGCCTGGCGACGCAGTGAGACTCCATCTCAAAAAACAAAACAAAACAAAAACCCTTACTCTTTGCTTTAACAATAACAAGCGTGGTAAGCGTGGTGTCGGTCCATAAGTTAGATAGGCAGTTGCTAGGCAGATGTCCTTGCAGAAGTATGTGTGTATGTGTGTGTTCAGATTGTGGTGGCCTTTGTGCAGGTTGTAAATGTTTGTAGTCTTTTGATAGTTCTTGTTATCAACCATATGTATATGAGAACCCTTCCCCTTCATGTCCTTTCCTGGCTCCATTTATCAGGGTTTTAATACAAGTGACTCCATTTTCAATTTGACAACTTTCACATTTCCTCTTTTGATCAAGGTCTTTCTCAAAAGCATCACTGATCAATCATCCTGTGTGTAGGTTTTGATGTCTCTTGGTGCCAGTCTGCCCCCATGTTGAAGGGAGTCATTGGTAACTAAGAATTAGCATCAAAATCCTTTAGCCACATTTGAGCAACAAAAGAGGTTTGGAGGGAGTGGATCTCAAGCTAAGTCTACCTGGAGTCCATTGTTAAGTTCAATTTTGTCTCTTCCACAGGCACTGGCTATCATCTCAAAGTGCTGGGAGAGCATTATTCTGTTAGGAGTTGCATTTCTATGCAAATTTGACAAGAAACAGGTATAAAGTTCTTAAAAAAAATACAAAGTAACTATCTCAGCATAATAGTTTTGAGCCATTTGAGCCATTAACCTAGGCTTAAAGGCAACCAACTGAATAAATCAAATGATCATGAGGAATTAGGTGAGACCTGTTATACCATGTGGCCTATTTTCTTATTTTGTGTATATAAATTCCCCAAAGGAATGTATCCAGGTACAGCATGTAGTATGAGCAAAAGCACAGACATCTCTTTGTTTAGCTGGTACACAGCAATCCTATTATTTGGCATTCCATGACTGGCCTGAATTAAAGCAGAGAGAGCTAACTCTGTTTTAAAAAAGACCGTTAGTACAATTTGAACAAAAAGTTTACTGAGGATGTTGCCAGTATTACCCCCTGGGTGGACTAAAGGATTTAAGTCAGATTCTGTCAAGTCACTCACACTATCTACTGATTGTGAAATTTCAATTACACCATTATCCTGCCAAATGAAAGAGGCAGGCATAAACAAGGAAGAATAAAGAGGGGCAAAAGTGTCATTAGGATGGGGAGTTATGTTCCATCATCTTGGAAAAAGCTGCCCACAGTATGAAGATGTTAACTTTTCATTCCGTTTTACAGGTTATAGCATTGAGCAGTTTTGTGAACCTTTGGGCATGAGATTTCTCCCTTAAAATTCAGTTAGTTTGAGCTTGGGCTTTAAGAACATAGCAAGTCTCATTTTTAGTAATTCTATGGACGAATGTTGGATTGGAGGAACCTAGAAGAATTAAAGATCCAGTCCAGCGACCAAGGTTTACCTAGTTGCACAGCAATTTTCTTAACACTGGCAGGTGCCCTACTAGTAATCTTTCCTGTCTGTGACCAGTTTATCCTTAACATGGGAGACTTTTTCTTTGGATACCTTCACTATTAAGTATGTAGTATTTTCAGGGTGTTACCTTTCACTTAGTTAATATGCATTTATGTTCCCTCTGTCATTTGATGGCTTGATTGCTCATTTCTTTTAAGCACTGAATAATATTCTATTGTCTGAATGTACTACAGTTTATCTATTCATGTACCTAACCACCCCGACACTTTGAATCTAATCCTGCTCTTCCATGACACTCCCTCTTTCCCCATAGTGCTTCCAAGGAACTTGCCACGATGTAGTGCTTACTTAGCATTGCATTTCTAATTACTTTATTTGTCCCTCATAGTCAACCAGACGTTTTGCCTGTTTCGTAAGAGATGGCCTATTTATTGAAATGCCTGGATCAGAGAAATAAGATATGACTAGGTGGTGCCAAGAATGGAACCTGGAAGTTGTCTTCATGCTGTTTACCATAATGCACCAACTAAAGTCACCATTAAAAAAAAAAAAAGCACACACATATTTAAACATACTTATTACACATATTTATCAACAAGGCATCACAAATAAGTCACAAAAAGTAGGCTTAGTTTAGTTCACAATATAAATCCCGTGAAAACACATTTTTCATCTCTGCAGTTTATAATACTCTACGTATATAAATTTAAAGCAGTTAAACATTTGAGATTAAATTGGTAAAAAAAAAAAAAAAAATTGTAATTGAATTCAGACTTCAGAAAATTGTGAAGTAAAAGGCCATGATGGAGAAATATTAAGAAATCTGTAGAATTACCAAACTGTCACAGTATTATTTTTCCTTTACAAAAGCATCTCAGTAAAACAAAAACTACAGAAAACGCAAAGTAAAATCAGAGATTTTGGTTTAGTACTTTCCCTGAGTCTCTTGTTTTAAAAATCAAAGTAAGGCCAGTTCAAAATTGACCCACAGGTCTTGCCTCCTCCATGCTGCCATGGGGAATACATTTAAGACAAGAGGCTGCACATGTTGAGGTGGTCCCAGGGCTTTATTCAAATGCCAATTTGCCCGTGTCACTGCCACAGGGTTATCTGACCCACTGCTGCATGTGGGCTTACAGAGCTGTCAAAATTTTATCTTGGCCTGCTATAATATAATATGTGAGACTATATACCAAAGGAAGACAAACAGTTTCAGTTATTAATAAATATTAAATTTCTAAATGGATCTGGACACTATATACATCAAATTATGGTAACATAACAGAAACAAACACTCATGTTTAAAAATTCTTACATAAACAAAGGTTTGGGGTCAAGTCATCTTAAACTTCTAAATCTCAGATGTTACAAGAAAAAACTTCAAGAAAGAAATCAAACTCATTAGATCTTAATAAAGTAGAAAAAAGTGATTATAAGATGATACTAATTCCCCAAAGTGGTTGACTCTTTGATCCTTAAACAAAACTGGCCCCTATTATGTCTGGACTTGATCACTTAATTGCAATAATGTTTATGTGTACATGTGTACATCTACATGTATATATGCTTGCAAGTGATCAAGCACTTCATTAAAAAAGCATATGATAATTAAGGATAAAGGGATTGTTTGAATCTAAAAATCTAGTTTTTATTTCAAATGTACCAGGTTACTTGCTGAGCTTATAGTATCGGCACTAAATACTATGGATCACATTTTTTTTTTTTTTTTTTTTTTTTTTTTTTTTGAGACGGAGTCTCGCTCTGTCGCCCAAACTGGGGGGCAGTGGCCAGATCTCAGCTCAGTGCAAGCTCCGCCTTTCAGGTTCACGCCATTCTCCTGCCTCAGCCTTCCGAGTAGCTGGGACTACAGGCGCCCGCCACGTCGCCCGGCTAGCTTTTTGTATTTTTAGTAGAGACGGGGTTTCACCGTGTTAGCCAGGATGGTCTTGATCTCCTGACCTTGTGATCCGCCCGTCTCGGCCTCCCAAAGTGCTGGGATTACAGGCTTGAGCCACCACGCCCGGCCTATGGATCACATTTTCTAGTCAAATGTAGGAAAACGTTTTCCACAGATTTTACAACCCTTTTAGGACATCTCAAAGAGAGATGGCAAAGATCTGCCAATTATGTCTCCTTCAATCATAATGAAATCTTAATTGTAAACTAATTTCAAAAAGTTAATAATCATTAGCTTTTCGAAAGCTAACAGTCATAAGCTGTCTTAAAATCAGAGGTGAAATGATGGTTCAGATCACAAAAGTATGACACTTACTCACATTCTAATTAATTATTTAATCTAAGTATTCCATTGCACATGTGGGGTAACTGAGGCACCACAGATTATATTTTGTTTGTTTGTTTGTTTGTTTTTAAAGATTTGTCTATAGTTAGACAGGGAAGCCAAGGTCATAACTACAGCCAGAACTGTAGAGGCTAGACATCTATGAGGTATAATGTATTCTATTCAAACTTTGTGTGAAATGTTATATTTAACTCACCTGTCTTGTTGGCATCACCTCTCCTTAACTCTAACTTCTTGCAAACCCTTTAAAGCATGGACTTGGCAAATGTCAGTGACCACCTGCCTTCTCTGACCAGGTTAAAAATGCTAGCCGATGCTTGTGTAAAAAAAAGAACACCACATATTGTTGTATTATATGCAATTAGAGATGTTCAGTTATCGCACTTCGGTATCCTTTTCAGAAAAAAAAAAAAAATCTCCAAACTTATAAAGGTAAACATAAGCATGGCATTTTACATTGTACCAACTGAGTAACAGTAAATAGATGAGGTGTGACCACTATAACTTCTTGACCAACTTTCTATCTTGAAACTACACACATCCAACCCTACCAGCTACCATTCCAATTCTACAGGATATTTTCCAGTGAGACAAGCTGTACAATGACCACTCTTTTCAAAACATTCCAGGCCATTTCCATTTTCTTGGATCATAATGTCATGCTTTTTCTCTTTCTGTTTTTTAAACTTTATCCCTTCTTGTACAGATGAAACCAGTCCTTCTACTGACAGATACACAACACTGTTTGCTCCTAAAGGGAGAAAGAAGGAAAAGTAAAAATGTAATGAGAATTCCTTTAGAAAGGAAGAAATGCTTCAACAGAGAATAGTTACAAACAGAATAATTTAACCTAGGATAAAATTTCTCCTTTAGCCTTTCTTTAAAAAAAAGGAAAAAATAAGTCAATAAAACTTAGTTCCTTTATTTTTAAAATTTTAAATTGGAATCTAGGGGATAATATAATTTAAAAGAGCAGAGGAGGCTTCAAGTCTAGAATGGAATTAGAGGGCTTTGGGAATAATTTTCTTAATTGAGAAAGTGGAATTTAAAGTCAGGAAGATCTAGGCTCAAATTTAAGCTCAAGTTCACTCAGTTTTCCGAAGTCTATTCTTTCATCTATATAAGATGGTGGAAACATTGCCTAAATGTAGAGTTTTTATGATGTTATGATAATACAAATAATATAGGCAGTATAGTTTCTGGCAAAGTGTGAGTGCTAATAACATGTATGACATCCATCAGGGTGATATTTAAAAATATTTAACCAGTGAGGCACGTGCATGACAGGTTAAAAGAAACACCAGCCATAAACAAATGGTGTAGAGGTAGCAAGGCACAATGACTAAATATCATGTGTTATTTCCACAGTTTATACATCACCTGATTTTGAAAGGAAGATGTCTTACCCAGGAAAACTTAAATCTCAAAGTCTCCTTATCTCATTATTGAATATGAACCTACACAAACTTTTTACTTTGTGATTTGTATCCACATCCAAATTACTCTGTTAGAATCTGATTAAATTATTTTTGTTTTTCTTGGGATCTGACTTTTGGGAGGTTTTAAGTGATATGCTTGTACTTCCCTCCACCTGGAAACCACCTCTCCCTTCTCTGATCTCACCTTGGCTTAGCTCTCCAACACAAGACTCTATGGCATCTGCCCCATGCCCACTACTCTCACTGTTGAGAATAGTATTCAGTATCTGCTTAACTTTATAAAACTTTTAACAAACATTGAATACTCCTTTTTACTAAAGGTGTAAAGACTGTCAAGCTTTGGATTTTTTCTGTTAATAATCAAAGTTTATAGAAATTTTAATACTTACCTAGATATTCTGCAAGGTGATCAAATTCTGGTTTATTGGCAATAAGCTCTTCTTTTGTAGGAATGTTTATTCCCATGAAGCATGGATATTTAATTGGTGGTGAAGCTACTCGAATGTGTACCTTGGAAAGAAATCATTGTACACAAGGTTTGTAACACTATGCGAAATTCTCTTTCATTGTGCAAATACAATATAAAATTGTTTTGCATAATATTCAGTAACAACATACAGGTAATAAACTATTCTTTCTACAAAGCTGCTTCTTGTTTTTTTTCTGTCACCTAATCATGAGGAATTTTCTTTCTCTAGATATCCTACTTCTTATTTGATGTCTTTACATTCCTAGAGCCACTTAGATTTTCTCTTGTAATACCGGATACTTCTGCTTATCTCTTATCTTACCATTTAAAAAAGAAAAATACAATTTACCAGGTTATAACAAAACCTTACTACTACAACAGAGTTGTTTTGTCTGTTATTTTATTTTATTTTTTGCCTTTCATCAGGTACATTTAAATGGCCATACTCAGTGTCCACATTTCGTTTTTAAACTTTATTAGAATAGATTTTCCCATTTTTGCTATGTAGTCTTCTTAGTATTTAATGGCTGCATCATATTTAATCACTGATATATCAATTTACTAAATTATATTCTCCAACTGGGAGATATTTAAGCCATTTCCAGGTTCTTTGACTTTATTCTTTTTCACTGTTGCAATAAATGATGAAATTATGTTAAACTCTTATATCTATTACATAATTTCCACAGAATTCCAGAGTGAGATGATCATAATCCTAAGCACAAGTATAAAAAAGGCTGGAAAATCATAATCCCAATTATCTTGGAAACTTTCTAAATAAAATGGCATACTGCTTTTCATCCCACTTTCTTCTACAGTGAGATTTTATTTTGATTTTCAGAGATGGTGTCTTACTATACGTTGCCCAGGCTGAGACTTTATTTTTAAATTTACTCAACTATTAGTTGTAAATGGCATCTCAGTTCTGTAGTATGAGCTATGAAATAGAATAAGCTTTGAAATCTTAAAATAACTTAGTATGTATCTATATAAAAACATGTTGTACACAATATATACATTTGTCAATTTAAAAAATAAAATTAAAAAAAATTTTTTTTTCAAGACATAAAGTGAGGCCAGGTGTGGTGGTTCACACCTGTAATCCAAGCACCTTGGTAGGTTTAGGCAGGCGGATGGCCTGAGCTCAGGAGTTTGAGATCAGCATGGGCAACATGGCGAAACCCTGCCTCTACTGAAAATACAAAAAATTAGCCGGGCATGGTGGTGTGTGCCTATGGTCCCAGCTATCTGGGAGGCTGAAGTGGGAGGATCGCTTGAGCCCAGGAGGTAGAGGTTGCAGTGAGGTGAGATCGAACCACTGCATTCCAACCAGGTGACACACTGAGTCCCAGTATCAAGCAAAAAACAAAAGATGTAAAGTGATATTAAAAAATAACTTGGCTGGGCATGGTGGCTCATGCCTGTAATCCAAACACCTTGGGAGGCCAAGGCAGGTGGATTACTTGAGCCCAGGAGCTCAAGACAAGCCTGGGAAACATGGTGAAACCCCGTCTCTACTAAAAATACAAAAATTACCCTGGCTGCAATGACGCATGCCTATAGTCCCAGAAACTCAGAAGGCTAAGGTGGGAGGATTGCTTGAGCCCCAGAAACAGAGGTTGCAGTGAGTTGAGATGGTGCCATAGCACTCCAACCTAGGCAACAGAGCCAGACACTGTCTTTAACAAAGAAATTTTAAAAAATATTAAGTCAAAGGTATTACACTGGAATTGGCTACATGTCTTCAAGTAGAGAAAGCAATCAATACTCCACTGATTTTAAAGAGCATTTTATTTTGTGCTTTTAGACTTTTTTTTTTGAGATTGGTTCGGCTCACTGCAATCTCCACTTCCTGGGCTCAAGCCATCCTCCCACCTCAGCCTCCTAAGTAGCTGGAATTTCAGGTGTGTGCCACCACGCCCCACCCATTTTTTGTAATTTTAGGAGAGGCGAGTTTCACTATGTCGCCCAGGCTGGTCTTGAACTCCTAGACTCAAGCAATCTGCCCACCTCAGCCTCCCAAAGTGCTGGAATTATAGGCATAAGTCGCTGTGCCCAGCCTATTTTGTGTAGTCTTTTTGTTAAAATTTTAGGTTTTTTAAAATTTAATTTTTTAAAATTTAATTTTACTATTATCTTTTATTTTTGTAGAGACAGGGTCTCACTATATTGCCCAGGCTGTCCTCGAACTCCTGGGCCCAAGCAACCCTCCTGCCTCAGGCTCCTGGGATTACAGGCATGAGCTACCTCACCCAGCCTTAAGCTTTTATATTGAGCTTTTTAATCTATTAAGGATTACATTTAATGTAAGTGTGGCTGTTACATGTTCTCCAAGTTGCTATACAGTTAATCCTAAATCAAACTGATATAAAAAAGTTAATTTATTATATTGAACATCCATTTTGATTCACTACCCTGAATTGCAATTTTATGCCAGTATCTTATTGTTATCTGATGCTTTAGGATATGTTTTAATATTACTTACCTCTTTTGCACCAGATTCTTTGAGCAGTTTTATTATAGGTGAGATGGTATTGCCTCTCACAATTGAATCATCTACAAGAACAATTCTTTTGCCTTTAAAGTTGTCTGACAATACTCCAAATTTTTTTGCAACACCAAGTTGTCTTAACCTCATGTTTGGCTGAATGAAGGTTCTCCCTACATACCGGTTTTTACACAGCACCTCCACATATGGAAGTCCACACTGATAGAGAAGAAATGAAAGGACAATGAGGAGCAATACACAGAACAGGCAAATATTAGTACTCTAGATTGTGTTGCCACCAGAATATTCACGTGAAATTTCAAAATAATTTTCCTTTATTATTTGGAAAAAAGGCAAAGAGAAAAACCACTAAACAAAATATAGTTGGTGGAAAAACCAATTCATTTTGCGAGGACTCATAATGTTTTGTCTTAAACATTATTCCTGTTTTGAAAGATAACACTAAGCATATGAAGACATGACAAAGATTAAATCACTGTCAGAAAATTCATTATTCAAAATGATAATTTTAAAGAAATGAATTAAATAAATTAAAACCAGTAGACCAATGAGATACTTTTAGGGATAGGAGGTAATTAACCCATTTATCAAGGTAATCTTTTATAAAATGTATGCATATTAATTATTTTAGAAGCTAATAAAGTATCAAAGGTAGTGAATATTGGATGTTATACCCCAGGATTACTATAGTTATACAATCTACCTGGTTATGAAAATAAAGCATAACACTGACAACATTATGCTAAATGAACATAAACAGCTTTATTATTACCCATACTTAGTAGCAAGCAAATATTCCAGTGACTTGTGAAGATAATTCAAGATAATATTACGTAAATTTTTCCACTGAAGTCAATATATAGTTGATGAACAGCATGGGTATGAAGTGCATGAGTCTACTTATAGGTGGATTTTCTTCCATCTCTGCCACCCCTGAGACAGCAAGACCAGCCCCTTCTTTTCCTCTTCCCTCCTCAGCCTACTCAACGTGAAGACAACAATGACGATGAAGACCTTTATAAAGATCCACTTTTACTTAAGGAATAGTAAATATATTTTCTCCTCCTTATGATTTTCTTCAAAGCAT
This sequence comes from Rhinopithecus bieti, assembly GCF_001698545.2. Taxonomy (NCBI): domain Eukaryota; kingdom Metazoa; phylum Chordata; class Mammalia; order Primates; family Cercopithecidae; genus Rhinopithecus; species Rhinopithecus bieti. Next base: position 1,102,737 of record NW_016813959.1, on the reverse strand, counting down.
TTACTTTTCTCTAGCTTAAGTTATTGCAAGAATACAGCATATAATACATATAAAAAATATGTTAATCAACCGTTTATGTTATTGGTCAGGCTTCCAGTCAACAGTAGGTTATCAGTTAAGTTTGGGGGCATTAAAATGTATACACAGATTTGACTGTGCAGAGGGCTGGCACCTTTAACCCCCAAATTATTCAAGGGTCAACTGTATATTCATGATATTATCTTTTAAAAGAGGGGGGCAAATTTCTGAACCCTTTAGTGAACGGTTTTTCTTTTCAGTGAACCTTTTAGTGGTTTTCACTAAAATAGTGCCATTGAGTAAAACGCCTGGAAAATAAATAACGCTTGTAAACAAACCAACATTAACCACCAAACCTTCCTTTCTCCTTAGAAATGTTGATGAGTTTCTCTTTATAGGCAAGGATTTCTTATTCCACAGCTAGGAGAGCAATTCACTGCATGTTAATTAAGAGAAAATACCTTTCCTGCATAAGCAAGAGCAGCAGGCGTAGCAGATTCTGGAACAGTGCTGACCAAATCTGCATCCACAGGTGCTTCAATCGCTAGCTGCTGGCCACAACGGTATCTTACTGTATAAACCATTTGGTCTGGTGTGTTTGTAAAAGGAGAGAGAGTATTTTACTTAGCATAATATAACAGTGTTATTCTAAAAAACTAGTGCCAGAATTCTATAGATTACGAGTATAAAAAGAAATGCAATATATACAAAAATATGAATGTGGAAATACACAAACTAGGGAATTGAACTGTGTGGTTTTAAAAAAATTTTGACCCTTCATATAGATCTAAAAATCATAATCCTTACTCCTAACAAAAAACAAAATCCAAGAGTCAAAAGGAAGTGAAAAACAGTGATCTTATGACTTGTGGGCTCAGTCCGATATCCACAACATATAACTATGTGCCTTCGAAGAGCCAGGTAAGCCTTTGAGGCAAGAATTGCCATATTTCAAGGAGACAGCTAAAACATTTATATGAATATTCAAAGAAAAGAAATCTACTTACCTTCAAACATACTGTCTGGTCTTGCAAAATAAACATATTCAAAGATACAAAAAGCCATTGGGTTTCCTTCAGACCTTGATATAATATCAAGAGTTCGGACATTATGTCTGGATATTTCCACAATTTCTCCAGGCAAGACTTCACGGTAATATCTTGGGAAACAATGTTAAAGAAAGAAGACTTTTAATAAACTAGTCCTTAAGGCTGATGAAAACATTAATTATAAAACACATAGAGTACCTTCCCTTAGAGAAACAATTGATTCATTCAATATAAAATCTAGAAGTGGCTTTTTAAAAAGTGGTATGTCTCCTGCAATGATTTCTGTATAATCTCTCTGTAAACTCTAAGTTCTAGTATAGAATTAAAAAATTAAGGGCCCTAAGTTGTATTGAATTTTAAAAGAATAAAGTATAAAGAAAACATTTTCTCCTGGCTTATTACATTTTCTATCATAACTATCTCTCAGTGAGGAAGTTCTTCCTTTCTAAAGTAAGTCTCTATGTTCATATTGTACTGTAAAAAGAGAAAAATACATAGTATCCTGAAAGAATGCCAGCGTCAGAATTAGAAGCTATTACAAGAACATTAAACTCAATGCAACTGCTGAACATAACATGCATAAGAAAATCCCTTTATAAACATTTTCTATCAGATATCAGAAGGAAAACTTTCAAACTTTCACGTAAATAAGAAACTGTGTCTAAAAAAAAATACTTTTCAACGTGGGAAAAGATAATATGCCAAATAAGGTAAAACTTACCTTGCACCAATAGATAAGAAGCTACAAGATTCTGAAGACACCACCCATCCTTCTGTTTCTGATGTTTTTTTCTCTGTAAATCACAAATCAATTCAGTTAATGGATTCAAGACATTTTAAGAGGCTATTTCAACAGAACAGCTAACACTAAATAAGTAAAAAAAATTCATAGAATAACCATTTCTATGGCTTTAAGAGCACATGGATCCTCATTTGACTTGAGCCAAAGATAAAATAAATGATCTTCTAAGGTTCCTTCTAACATTATGATTTCATGGCTAGAAAAACATCTTGATAAAAGTCAAAAGAAACCACTAAAATCATACTGCAGAAATGAAAAAGCTAGGCAAAGGACATGAATAGGCAATCGAGACAGGAAAAAATAGGAATCTCCATTAAAAACATTAAAAGGGACTCATCCAGCCGGGTGTGGTGGCTCACACCTGTAATCCCAGGACTTTGGGAGGCTGAAGTGGGCAGATCACCTGAGGTCAGGAGTTTGACACCAGCCTGACCAACACGGAGAAACCCTGTCTCTGCTAAAAATACAAAATTAGCTGGGTATGGTGGCGCATGCCTGTAATCCCGGCTACTCAGAAGGCTGAGGTAGGAGAATCACTTGCATCCGGGATGCAGAGGTTGCAGTGAGCTGAGATCGCCTCATTGCACTCCAGCAGCCTGGGCAACAAGAGCGAAACTCTGTCTCAAAAACAAAACAAAACAAACAACAACAACAAAAAACAAACGGGACTCATCCTCAGAAGTACTCAAAGAAACATACTTCAAAAAGGAAGAATACATTTACCATTATTTCATTACTTAGCTCCCTCCCACCCATCAACTCTCTATACCTAAAGATTTCAGGGCTTGATAGCAGTACGACAATAACTGAAAAACATTATGAAATGATATTCCTTCTGAAGTTTATTACCTTTGTCATTTATATCAGACACTGGAATAAGACGACCAATGCATAAGGGACGATTTCCATAAGGATCTCGTACTGCATAAATAACATCTCTGTGCATTATAAGCAGGGAGTATGCTGTGGGTGCTTCCTTCATCAAATTTTTAATCCTGGAATTAATTAAATAATTGAATGAATAACTTCAGTTATAAACATATGCAAGGCAAAACTCTCCTTACTAGAGCTCCAAGTTTAATCCAGTTCTCTGCTTACCTGGCTACCCAGTCTGGGGTGTCATCTTGTTCCTGAGGAGGGGTATACGCCAGTAACTGGGTAATCATTTCACTATCAGAACTTGTGGACAGACCAATACCATGACGCAGAAGCTATACAGAAAAAAAGAGAACTTTAATCATCAGAGGGGAAGCTCCACCCCACCCCAAACCCAGTAGCCAACCATAATGGAAAGAAATAAGGCATTCTGTGGATGTCCAGCTACGAAAATCCTGCACCCCACTAATGCAGCAGTCCCCAATATTTTTGGCACCAGGGACCGGTTTAGTGGAAGACAATTTTTCCATGGACCAGGGACAGGGGATGGTTTGAGGATGATTCAAGCAAATTACATTTATTGTGCACTTTATTTCTATTATTACTATATTGTAATATATAATGAAATAATTATACAACTCACCATAATCAGTGGGAGCCCTGAGCTTGTTTTCCTGCAACTAGATAGTCCCATCTGGGGGTGATGGGAGACAGTAACAGATCATCAGGCATTATACATTAGCTTCTCCTAAGGAGAGCACAACCTGGATCCCTTGCATGTACAGCTCACAACAGGGTTCATGCTCCTATAAGAATCTAATGCTGCTGATGATCTGGACAGGAGACAGAGCTCAGGTGGTAATAGTGAGCAATGGGGAGCACCTATAAATACAGATGAAGCTTCACTTGCCGCTCACCTCCTGCTGTGTGGCCTTGTTCCTAACAAGTCACAGACTGGTACCAGTCCCTGGCACAGGGATTGGAGACTCCTACACTAACGGTATGTGTATACTAATAACGGATGACCATGGCTGGAGGCAATATAGGAAATCTAGAAGGTTTTCAAGCAGGAAAAAAAAGTGCTTTAAGAGATGTATAGAAAAGCTTTTGCATACTAAATTTGAAGGCATGCAGACCTGAAAGTGGGTAGGGGATCTTGAAAATTTGGTTTGTGGGTCTGACCTTTTCTACCCTCAACACTCTTGATGAACTGGGTATATTCCTATAAAAGTAGTACACTACAGTGTTAACTTTCAAGCTGGGTTTGTTAGTGATCATAATGGTGGCTACCCATCCTCACTGATTATTACTGATAGAAGAAAGGAATCAACTGTATTGAACAATGAAATGTAGCAGATGCAATAAATATCGTTTGAGTGTACTCTATGATAATTACAAAGTTCTGAGCAAGACTGACCAGGACAAGGGCAGCCCCATGGACATGCACAGATTGAGTCTGAATGGGCACTACAGAACATTTTCAGTAGGGAGCTAAAAGTAGAGATGAAGTTTAGCATCTGGGTAAGGGGTAATGTCAGGAAACAGTGAGTTAGTGGTTATCTCTAAGTGGTGAATTTTAAAGAAATTTTTACTCCATATTTATATGTTCATGATTGTCTGAATTTTTAAATGGACTATACATTTTTTCATTTGGGGACAGAAAAGCACAATAAGGTCATTATAATGCCTACAAACAGGGCTGGACAAAGCTCTAGGAAATGTCTAAAGACAGAACTGAAAATAGAATGACAATGAATGGTACAAAAGCCTGGTTTCTAGATATTTTTGACCCAGCAATTCATTATTATTCAGCTTCTGTAACTGTTCATCATATGTGAATTGCCCAGCTCTAGAATGCTTATAGGATGATGGGGCATGTGGGTAACCATCTATTACTAAATATCACCAGGTTCTGAGGTTACCAAATCAAGATTATTGGGAGCTAATAAACTGAAGAAATCAACATTAATTAATGAATGCCTGAATGGATAAAAGGAAGCTACTAGGAATGAATATAAAGACAGGCAGTTTAAAAAAAAAAAAAGATAAAATGAATGAAAGCATAGGAACAAATTTGACATCATTAGCACAGAAAGCTCCAAACAACATGCTGTGAACCAAGAGTTTAAACACTCTCTGTCCCTTTTCCCATACTCTAGTTTTCTGTCATTGTTTCCAATTCATTTTTTTCATGTCATCTCCAAGTTTCTACTCCATTTTATTTTTATGCTTTTGTGATATATAAGAAGAAATATATATGTTGATTTTTATCCTGGTCTTTCCTGGTACATAGCTCCTAAAACCCTTAGAATTGCCAAAATGATAGGTGTCCTTTTGTATGCTGTTGAGATGACCGGTAGCTAGGGGTTCCTACATAGCATCAGTATGAGGGCTGGTTGCCAGGGGAATCAACCAGAGGGTTGGAGCTTCCAGCTTCATCCCTGGACCCCCAGGGAAGGGGAGAAAGGCTAAAGGTTGAGCTGATCACCAGTGGCTGATGATTTAATCATTCATGCCTACTTCATGAAGCCTCTGTAAAAATTCACAATGACTAGGTTCAGGGAACTTCTGGATAGCTGAACACTTGGAGATGCCTGGAAGGTGGTGCCCCTGGAAAGGGCATGGAAGCTCCATCCTCGTTCCCACATACCCTGCCCTTTCCATCTTTTCACCAGACCGTTCTTCTGTAGCCTTTGTAACATCCTTCATAATAAACTGGTAAATGTATACAAAGTACTTTCTTGAGTTTTGTGATGTTTGAAACCAAAGGCCGTGCCAGGGCTGTTGCAGGAACTCCCAATTTATAACTGATTGTCAGATGTACCAGAGGCCTGGACTTGCAACTAGCATCTGAAGCGGGGGACAATCTTGTGGGATTGAGCCCTTAACTTCTGGAACCTGACTTTACCTCCAGGTACTATCAGAATACAACTGAATTATAGGATACCCATTTGGTGTCCTCTGGAAAACTGGCTGGTATAAGAAACCCCCCTATTTGGCCACAGAAGTGTGCTGAGTCTGAGAATAGGAAAAACAGCTTGGTTTTTCTTATCTCATGCAAGCTTTGTACATAGCAACAGAGTTAAAGAGATAGGAAGTCCATAAACCCTAATTTCTCTATGTTTCCAACCATAAATCAACTCTCCCAAATCTCTAAAGCAGTGCATTCAAAAAGTGAGTCTAAAATGCGTATTCTCACCCTTGTCTCCAACTCCAGGGGACATCTTACAATCTGGAATTGTAACAAGTACTCCAGATCATTCTGATGCAATTGTTTGTTGCAGTTAAGTAACAGGTAGCAACAATTAGAAAATGCCTTTTACAAAGATCCTTAACTTTTATTCATTAACCCATGCTAATCATTTAAACAGGCTCAGGGAAAACAAACAAACAAACTTACCTTTTTCCTTAATCGAGCAGCATTTACCAATTCGCCATTATGTGCCACAGCTATCTTCCCATGAAGTGTTTCAACAACAAAGGGCTGACAATTTTCTAATTCACATTTTCCTGTAGTGGCATATCTTGTGTGTCCAATTCCAAGATTTGAAACATATAATTTTTTCAAATTGTCTTCAGTAAAGACGTGATTTACAAGACCCATTCCCTTGAGAAATCAAAAAGTGCAACTTAGAAAAAAACAGACTAGTACTGCTAGTAATAAATGCCTCTCTTCTCTGCTCAGCCAATCCAAATAAAGACAAAGAAGTACATTTAATTTCTGTGTTTCAGAATTCTAATCTAAAAAAAAGGCCAAAAACAAATAACCTAACTGTAAGAACTGTGAAGCACTTACTTAAAAAAAAAAACTTTATTGAGGGAAAAGTCACATAACATAAAATTAACCATTCTACAGAGAAAAATTTAGTGGCATTTAATACCTTCAATGTTGAAGCACTTGTGTTTCATAAGATACTATTCACTAAAACATTTAAGAACAGATGTACTAAGCAATAAAATTTGTCAAGCATAAAAACTAAGATTTGCATTAAACAAATCAAAGCATCTTAAAGCATTTAAATAAATGACTCCCTATTTGAGTTGGTCTTAGGCAAAAAATTGTCACTGGGGAAGAAATACATCCTAATTTGACAAATGTTAGGATATAAAGTTGAAAGTGGCTGATCCAAAAAATATCACTTTTGATTGCAAATTATTTATTCAAACACCCCCCCATATTAATGATCACCTGTCTTTTGTTATCTTTGTCATCCCATTTCTTTCACTTTTTAATTAATTAATTTATTTTTTTGAGACGTAGTTTTACTCTTGTTGCCCAGGCTGGAGTGCAATGGCGTGACATCGGCTCACCGCCATCTCTGCCTCCCAGGTTCAAATAATTCTCCTACCTCAGCCTCCCAAGTAGCTGGGATCACAGGCATGCGCCACCACACCTGGCTAATTTTGTATTTTGAGTAGAGACAGGGTTTCTTCATGTTGGTCAGGCTGGTCTCGAACTCCCGACCTCAGGTGATCCTCCCGCCTTGGCCTCCCAAAGTCCTGGGATTACAGGCATGAACCACCACACCCAGCCTGTCATCAAGATTTCTTTCTTTCTTTTTTTTTTTTTGAGACGGAGTCTCGCTCTGTCGCCCAGGCTGGAGTGCAGTGGCCGGATCTCAGCTCACTGCAAGCTCTGCCTCCCGGGTTCACGCCATTCTCCTGCCTCAGCCTCCCGAGTGGCTGGGACTACAGGCGCCCGCCACCTCGCCCGTATTTTTTTAGTAGAGACAGGGTTTCACCGTGTTAGCCAGGATGGTCTTGATCTCCTGACCTCGTGATCCGCCCGTCTCGGCCTCCCAAAGTGCTGGGATTACAGGCTTGAGCCACTGCGCCCGGCCAAGATTTCTTAAAGTTCAAATTTACCTTGTGTGATTTGAATGTTGGCACTGAACTCCCGTCACTAGTCACAATACCAGCACTCTCCTGACCCCTGTGAACATAAAAAGATACTAGCTGTTAAATCTGCCAATTGATAAGCTTCTTGAAGAACTTTATCAAGCATACTTTCTCGACAAGCATCCATGAACTTAGTGTGACAACACATTAAATGCTACTTGTACTAGCACTACTCCTATTGATGATGCTGATGATTAGCAATCACAGCAGATGACAATGTAACAATTAGATATCTAATTCTAACTAACATGTCCTAAGCATTTTACGCTGTAAAAATAAATAATTTAAAACCTATTGGAACCCCAAATATACTTTAGGCCTTGAGAGAGATATGACTGTGATCCAAGTCACATATGGTTACAACTTCTGTTTCTCAGACTATAGATTAACTCATTTTCTAATTTTTCTTGTTCTATACAATGACTAGAGAGAATTAAAAGACATCAGAGACGGCCAGCCGTGGTGGCTCACGCCTGTAATCCCAGCACTTTGGGAGGCCGACACGGGCAGATCAGGAGGTCAAGAGTTGGAGACCATCCTGGCCAACTCTCGACTAAAAATACAAAAATTAGCTGGCCATGGTGGCACACGCTTGTAGTCCCAGCTACTGAGGAGGCTGAGGCAGGAGAAACGCTTGAATCAGGGAGGCGGAGGTTGCAGTGAACCAAGAAGAAAAAAAAAAAGACATCAGAGATGATAACATCCTGCCTTCTCAAGTGATGACCTCTGTTAAAGATTAACTTCTAGGCGGAGGCAGGTGGATCACAAGGCCAGGAGACTAAGACCATCCTGGCTAACATGGTGAAAACCCGTCTCTATTGAAAACACAAAAAATTAGCCGGGTGTGGTGGTGTGCGCCTGCAGTCCCAGCTACTTGGGAGGCTGAGGCAGGAGAATGGTGTGAACCCAGGAGGCGGAGCTTGCAGTGAGCCAAGATCGCACCACTTACACTCCAGCCTGGGCGACAGAGCAAGAATCCATCTCAAAAAATATATATAAATAAATAATAAAAATAAAAATACAAAATTAGACGGGTGTGGTGGCGCATGCCTGTAGTCCCAGCTACTCAGGAGGTTGAGACAGGAGAATCGCTTGAACCCGGGAGGCAGAGGTTGCAGTGAGCCAAGATGGTGTCATTGCACTCCAGCCTGGGCAACAGACTGAGAGTCCATCTCAAAAATAATAATAATAATAATAATGAATGAATAAACAAATTTGTTTACTAAAAATAAATATAAAGGCTGGGCACAGTGGCTCACGCCTGTAATCCCACCACTCTGGGAGGCCAAGGCAGGCGGATCACGAGGTCAGAAGATAGAGACCACTCTGGCTAACACAGTGAAACCTGGTCTCTACTAAAAAATACAAAAAATTAGCTGGGCGAGGTGGCGGGCGCCTGTAGTCCCAGCTACTCGGGAGACTGAGGCAGGAGAATGGCATGAACCCAGGAGGCGGAGCTTGCAGTGAGCTGAGATCACGCCACTGTACTCCAGCCTGGGCGACAGAGTGAGACTCCGTCTCAAAAAATAAATAAATAAATAAATAAATAAATAAATAAATAAATAAACCTAAAACTAAAAACAACAGCTAAGACAGCTGACAGAGGAAGAAAGGAGAGACCCTGCCCCAGGAAGTGCCGCCAGGCCATGGCAGTGGGCAGATATTTTCATGGAACTGGGTCATTTTCCCCAGGAGATGGTAGCTGATAAGAAACACATTGTACAGAGGTCCCTTTTTACATATCAAAATGTTAAATAAAACAAAAGGAATAATGACCTTTTGATACTGCAAAAGCCTCTTCCCCTTCCCAGAACAGCCCAAACCACACACAGAGAGAAAAACTAGAAAGTGCGTAACAGTTTCAAACAATGCAGTGCCAACGTTGTCAGCAGTGACAGAGAACCACTGAACCAAGGTTAGGCGAGACCGAAATCCCGGGAGGCGAGAGCCAGCCGGGCCACGTCTGTTCTGGGGTTCGGGTCACTGATTTGGCATCCCTATGGGGCTGAAGAGAGAGTTCCCAAGAGGCTCCTGTAGCTCTCCTGAGTGGGCAATGCTTGTGTGAGAGGACAGGACATTCCAGCACAGCAAGGGAAGGCCCTGGCCCCTCATGGGCAGCCCCTCCCTGAGGGTGCAGGAAGACCAGCAGCGCAGGACCCTTGGGGACTCTCTGAGCACTTCTCAGTGTTTCTGGCCCTTGGGTCGATGAGATTCTCTCCGAAACAACCTTCTGTCCCTCAAGCAGGGACCATGGTCTGTCCCTCAGGCACTAGGCATAGAGCCCGGCCATTAGGCCTCCACTTAGTGAGTAAAAGAGCCTCGAACAGGAGGGTTGAACAATGCCGTGGTGGGGGGATGCAGCCACACCCCACACATGATGAGACAAGGCAGGTTACCCATCCTGACATAGGCAGGCGTGGGGGGGCTTAGACATGTGGTCACCCCTGTATAACACCCGACCCACTGTTCCTGGCTGGACTGTCTCTTCCCAGACCAAGTAAGCCCCAACCGACCATGGCCCCGACAACATCATCCCCACCAAAGAGCATAAATACCTTGTCATGCTGCCGCAGGTACTCCTCACAGGTACGGAGTGTCTCCACCGGCCGCACCTCCCCGAGGGAGCACAGGGCACTGCAGACCTGCTCCTGCACCAGGGGGTCCTTATCGGTGATGGCGTCCAGCAGGGTGGAGGCCAGCTCTGCAGTGACAAAGCCCCGTTAGCATGCTCAGGCCCAAGCACCCTCTCCTATCACACCTCAGCTGCCACTCCTGCAGTGGCCACGCCTGTAGCCTCTGAGGACCACAGACACAGAGCAAGAGAGGGCACAGCTGCCTTCTCTCTTGTGTAACCTCTCTCCGCCTGTGCTGCTGTGGGGGTCAGGTGCACTGCGGGGACAGGCTGTGGAGCTGCAGGGCTCACATTCCAGCTGCCCGAGGAGCTGCCTGGCCGGGACACACTATTTAGCACATCAGGGTTGAGCGACACAGAGGACACAGCCTGCCCTCCCACACAGGCAGGCAGGAGGCTGTTCTGGTCCTGATCACATGGCCTGAGCTTCCTTGAGGACACTGGCTCACTCACCCGCCGGACTCTTTAGGAAGGCTCCCTGAGGGTCTGTGCCCGGGCAGCCTGGGATTCCCCATGGCCCCACTGCCCACATATAGCCCTCGACAGGCAGGTGCTGGGCAGAGGGTCCAAGACCCCAGCAGTGAGAAATACATGAAGGAACNGCAGTGAGCTGAGATCCGGCCACTGCACTCCAGCCTGGGCGACAGAGCGAGACTCCGTCTCAACAGCAACAACAACAAAAACAAATAGGTTTTTCTATTATTTAAGTTAGAAGTAAGGTTTTTGCTTCTAGCTTCAATAAGAAATTAGAAGCGGCCGGGTGTGGTGGCTCATGCCTGTAATCCCAGCACTTTGGAAGACCTAGGCGAGTGGATCACCAAAGGTTGGGGGTTCTAGATCAGCCTGGCTAACATGGTGAAACCCCGTCTCTACTAAATATACAAAATTAGCTGGGCATGGTGGTATGCGCCTGTAATCCCAGCTACTTGGGAGGCCGAGGTAGGAGAATCGCCTGAACCAGAGGCAGAGGTTGCAGTGAACTGGGATCGTGACAGTGCATTCCAGCCTGGGCAACAGAGTGAGACTCGGTCTCCAGAAAAAAAAAAAAAGAAAAGAAAAATAGAAGCAAAGAAGGATTTACACTGAATCCTTGACCTGGTTGTGGCTCTGATGTTTACTTTCAAATGTAAAATTCTGTTTGTCTTAATCCCTTGCCACTAAAGTGATCATGTGCATTACTATGTGTAAGTCTAGCCATCAGATTTCTTATATTTAAAGAGTAAAGTTTGGAAATTAGAGAACCTGTATTTCTAGGAAACTTGAATTTGGTAAAGAAATCATTTGCTTTAGAAATAATTTTTTTTCAGTATGGGTTGGCAAAAAGGGAGGAAAACATAAATTAATTCTGAGTGTTTCTTCCAGGAAAAATTGTCAATTTTCTCAGATTAGAAACCAGTCTTATCTTCTAGTTTGAAATTAGATCAGTTTCATTCTTTCCCATTCATTATACTATACCTAGTTCCATTGGTCTGACATGAGAAACCAGAAGTAAAGGATTTCCTGAGACATCTTCCTTATCTTCTGATGCAATTGACATTTTGCCTGGAAAGATAACAGAATTTCTTTTAGAAATATCATAACTGATAATCCTAATAGCTTTAGCTAAATGTGATCATATTCTTCAAAATATTCTTCAAAATAGATTTGTGATAGACATTTTGTAATAAAATTTTGTATAATATAGTTTATTTATGTATTTAAAGAAAAATCCAATTTTTTCCATCCAAAATAGACATGATCTATTTTGAATTTCTGCTAGAATTGTTTGATAATTTTGTAAGGTTTTAGAAATGGTTGTAGTTAGTTTTCAAGTTAAATTACTTTTTTTTTTTTTTTTTGAGACAGTCTCACTCTGTTGCCCAGGCTGGAGTGGAGTGCAGTGGCGTGATCTTGGCTCACCGTAACCTCTGCCTCCCGGGTTCAAACAATTCTCCTGCCTCAGCCTTACGAGTAGCTGGGATTACAGCATCTGCCACCACACCTGGCTAATTTTAGTATTTTTAGTAGAGACGAAGTTTCACCATGTTGGCCAGGCTAATCTCAAACTCGTAACCTCAGGTGATCCTCGGGCTCCCAAAGTGCTGGGATTACAGGCGTGAGCCACTGTGCCCAGCCTTACATTTTTAAAATGTGGTGTTTTATTTATATTTGTATCTTGGGTTCTCTAACAGAGTAGGCATTTGCTAAATAATACCAGTAATGTAAAAGAGTGGGTCCTGCAATGAGATAGACAATTAGAAAATGCTGGTTTTTTTGGCATATATGATCAAATAGCTTAGAGTTTTTAAGTATCTTATATAATTTATTGATTGATACATACTAAAGTTTCCAGAAGTTAATCTAAATTATGTTTAAATGGATTAAGGAATATGTCATTTAAAAGAACCATGCCAACCATAAAAACTGAAGTCCTCCTTTGATTTCCTTATTTTAGGGTTTGGATGCTTTTATACAGGCTTTCATAAAATGAGGCATAGGCTACTTTTTAAAGTGATCGAATGAGGAGGATGAAGTACATCTTAGAAAGGAATCCAACTTATATGATTTTTAACTCAAATTGACACATGAAGATGAATTATAATTACAGTGAAATTGCAGACTAATTGGGAGGTGCATAAGTATCGTTTGATTGCTCTTTGTAATGTTTAAATTAAAACTTTACTCATCTCATTAATCATTTCATTTCCAAATGTTTTTCCAGTTCTATTTTATTGAGTAACAAAAGTAGCGTTGTATCTTACATTAATAGATCAACTGTTAGGTGTGATTTTAGTGGCATAAACATTCTTTTAAAATCATGAATCACCATTATGTTTACAGGCTTTCCCGTTGAAGAAAAAGAAGAGGTATGCTCTTTATCATCTTAAAAACTGTATTAGGGTTTCTATGTTAAAAGAGGAAAACAAATGAAAACAAACATAAGTACAAAAGCACATCACTGCTTTCAGATGGCACAGTTGTATTTAACTCTCAAGGTAAAATTGTCGAAAATTAAATCAGGTTTTATAATTGCTTTAGGCTAAAATGTTGTTGAGGAATGTTTTAGATTTGTTTGAAAATAGGGAAAATAAAAATCTGGAGTTATGTAAGAATTATCTTTAGAGAAACAGGGCCCAGGTTATTTAACACCTGAGCTTGAGTATGAGAGCAGTAAAGAAAGGCAGGGTTTCTATTCTATTACCTGGTTTAGAGTCTAGATTTACCGCCATAGAAAAGAGTCTGGACCAAATATACAAATGATAGTGAAACAGAAAAGCTCTCTTTCCGACTTCTTCAGATAATTTTTTCCTGAGTTGCTCCTCATTCCACAGCATGAATCCTAAAACTGTAGGCAGAGGTTCTGGGGATTTTAAACTGAAACTCTTAAATCATTACTTGAGATGCATTTGGTATAAAATAAGAGGAGTGAAATAGAGGGGAAACTTGACCACTGAAGGAATGTGGTTTGGCAGCTGTAGGCCAAAGGAATTCTGAGGCTGAGGATGATCAGATTTAGCAGAACATGAAGCCTCGTAGAGTTAGTCAAAAGTGTATTTGGGTCCTTTGCCATGGCTCTGGTCCTGGCTACTTGCTGCCTAACAAGCAGCCTATGCCTACCACTTGCATGAGATTGATCCCAACAGTGGAAAAGGCACTTTCATTTTCTTCCCTTCTTCCATTTATCACACACCAATAAAAATTCTGCTGGTTCCGCCATAGGAAAAACCAGAAAACATTATATAATGAATCAAACCTGGTGCAAGGAGGGCTTCTTAAGCCTTAGGGAAAAAACTTTGATTACCTTAAAAAGTTTTGGATTCTGCAGATCAAATAAATCGTAAGGCAAGAAAATCACACAAATTTCTAAGACCCTAGTTGACATGAATGGTCAATTTGTAAAAGTGAATAAATGTATAGAAAAGTGTTCCACCTTACTGGTAATTAAACAAATGCAAATTAAAAGTTACCAATTTGTATATCATTATAGGCCATTGTTTCTTAAATTAGCCTAAATCGTTATTTATTTATTTTATTTATTTATTTTGAAATGGAGTTTTGTCGCCCAGCCTGGAGTGCAGAGGCATGATCTCGGCTCACTACAACCTCTGCCTCCTGGGTTCAAGCGATTCTCCTGTCTCAGCCTCCCGAGTAGCTGGGATTACAGGTGCCCACCACCACACCCAGCTAATTTTTTGTATTTTTAGTAGAGACAACGTTTCACCATGTTGGTCAGGCTGGTCTTGAACTCCTGACCTCAAGTGATCCACCCTCCTCAACTTCCCCAAGTGCTGGGATTACAGGGATGAGCCACCACGCCTGGCCTAAATAACTATTTACTTATTAAATTTGGAAAGTCCATTTTTCCCGTCAATACTCCATAATTTTGCATGACAATGGTTCTGCAGAAGGGACATTCATGGCTAGTGAAGTACAGTTATGTTGGAAAGCAGTTATTTTAGAAATAATGTTTCAAAGTAATGGCCAGGCGGGATGCCTAAGGCCTGTAATGCCAGCACTTTGGGAGGCCACAGTGGGCAGATCACTTGAGGACAGGACTTCGAGACCAGCCTAGTCAACATGGTGAAACCCTGTCTCTACTGAAAATACAAAAACTAGCTGGGCATGGTGGCGTGCGCCTCTAATCCCAGCTCAGGAGGCTGAGGCAGGAGAATCGCTTGAACCTGGGAAGCAGAGGTTGTGGTGAGCTGAGATCGCACCACTGCACTCCAGCCTTTTTGACAGAGTGGGACTCCATCTCAAACACAACAAAACGAAACGAAAAACCCAAAACAAAACAACAACAAAAAACCAAAGTAATTATATCCTCCTGAATCAGTATTAGGACTTGTGTCCTAAAGTAATAATACTAAAAATGGACAAAAGTTATTAATTGCAGTATTATTTGCCTGAGGGGGGTGAAGACCCACACTCAGTTAAATATTATGGAACCATTAATTGTAATTAATTTTAGATCATGATTAATCTTGGGTATAAAGATTATTTTTAATGCAACCAAAATGTTAATGTGCTTATAATTTTATAATTTAAAAATATAAAAACAACTAGTGGTATTTTGGAAAGTATACGGGAAGAGGCTGAAAACCAGGGAGCCCAGTAAAGAGGTTACATTAATATTCTATATGAGAGACGATGAAGTTCTAGTTAGTCATAATGAGAACGGAGCAGAGAGAAAATTTTATGCAGTATGTCAGCAGATTTTTTAAAGACTTAGTGACTGTCCAAAAATCAAGGATATCTCAAATGTTTCTGTATAAGTGATTGGAAATATAGTGAGGCTAAGGTGGAAGCAATTTGTAGGAGGATCAAATTCGGGCTAGATGTGGTGGATCATGCCTCACTTTGGGAGGCCGAAGCAGGAGAATCTCTTGAGCCCAGGAGTTCGAGACCAGCCAGGGCGACATGGTGAAACCCATCTCTACCAAAAATACAAAAAATTAGCCGGGCATGGTGGCTCATGCCCCATAGTCTCAGCTATTCAGGAGGCTGAGATGGGAGGATCATTTGAGTCCTGGAAGTTAAGGCAGCAGTGAGCCAAGATCACATCACTGCATTCCAGCTTGGGTGACAGGAGTGAAACCCTCTCTCTTAAAAAAAAAAAAAAAAAAGTTGATGGGAGAAGAGAGAGTTTGATTTTGGAATTGGGGGTTTGAGGTACCTAAACGTGCATAGTTAAGTTGTAAGTATAGTCCCTCTGTTTATGAGTGAAAATGAAGGAGTTTGGAGCCAAGGGAATACCTGAAAGGGCTGAAGATCCCTTTAAGAAGTGGAGATGTTGGCACCCACATCTTCATCAGACCAACTCCTGGTTAAAATCGGGGACTTTCAGAAGCTAAGTGATTTACTTATTTTTTAATCAATATTTAAAGCACTTAAATAGTGAAGAGTCGAAGGTGTTTAATTGAATAAAATAATGTAATTGCTGTTTAATATGGTAATAACTACAAAGCTTTCTCAGAATTTGGTGTCATCTCAGAAATGGAAAGAATGTAGGCAGGAGGGATTCTTCTTTTAATGAAATGATTTGTTACTGAGCTGTAAACATGAAAATTAGCTAACTTAAGTTAACCAGTTGTAATCTTTGTCCTCTTAACCCAATTCACATTTGGTACTTTTATTATACTATTTACTATTTTCTCTCAGGTGTTAAATTTATTTGCAGTTCTGTCCTTTTTGAGGTTTCACATTACTAAATGTACATAGCTTAGTGCTTTGCCCATGGTACACACAGGTAGTGGGTGTTACAGATTTTTGAATAATTCTGCTCTTAAAAATAGCATCTATAAGATTTAGGCTATGGTAGAAATCTTATTACTGTCATTGATTTCCCTCCCTTTGCCTACTAATGCTTCCACAGACAGCAGATTCTATGTAATTCTAGTATTGGGTTTTTTTTTTTTTTTTTTTTTTTTGAGACAGAGTCTCGCTCTGTCACCCAGGCTGGAGTGCAGTGGCCGGATCTCAGCTCACTGCAAGCTCCGCCTCCCGGGTTTACGCCATTCTCCTGCCTTAGCCTCCCAAGTAGCTGGGACTACAGGCGCCGCCACCGCACCCGGCTAGTTTTTTTTGTAGTTTTTAGTAGAGACGGGGTTTCACCGTGTTAGCCAGGATGGTCTACGATCTCTTGACCTTGTGATCCTCCCATCTCGGCCTCCCAAAGTGCTGGGATTACAGGCTTGAGCCACCGCGCCCGGCAGTATTGGGTTTAACAACACAGTGCGTCAAGAAACTCCTCTAAATCACTTAGTCTCAGATCATTTANAAAAAAAAAAAAAAAAAAAAAAAAAGATAACTTCTGCTTTGCTGTCCTGCATAGACCAAATGAAAGAAAACCCATTAACAATTACATCCTCTGTAAATATGTTAAAGGTACCCTTCCCCAAAAGAACCACCACCTATAACCAATCAAACTGCTGTAACTGGGTGCTAACCTTGTATAAAAAATGTTGTGATTCTGCTAAAAACTCCTGTCTGCCTATAGAAATGAAACCTTAACTTTCCTACTTTGCAATGCTGACTCCATTCCTTGGAGTTGGTGTTTCCAGGTGAGTCATCCTCAAACTTGGCGCTTGAATAAACTCTCTTTAAACTAGATTCTGATCCTTTTATTAGGTTGATAGCATGAGTGATCTAATTTGGCTTTCACAACAATCCTATGAAGTAGGTACTATGATTACCACGCCCATTTTACAGATAAACACACTAAAGCAATAGAAAGGAAGTTACTTTCCCATTGCCAAACAGACAGCAAGTGGTACAGCCAGGATTCGAATACAGACAACCCAACTGCAGAATTTATGCTTCTAACCTCTACACTTTACAACCTCTAAATAGGGTTTCAACAGGATGAGTATGTAGATATAAATTAAAACCTCCAAATATAACAGAGGCAAAATGTGTAGTTGGTACTGAAACTATAACCATTTTTTGTGCCTTTCTGCATTTTCCAAATGTTCTCCAATAAATAGCACTTTTATTTTTTTTATTTTTTTTATTTTTTTTGAGACGGAGTCTCGCTCTGTCGCCTGGGCTGGAGTGCAGTGGCCGGATCTCAGCTCACTGCAAGCTCCGCCTCCCGGGTTTGCGCCATTCTCCTGCCTCAGCCTCCCGAGTAGCTGGGACTATAGGCGCCCGCCACCTCGCCCGGCTAGTTTTTTGTATATTTTAGTAGAGACGGGGTTTCACCGTGTTAGCCAGGATGGTCTCGATCTCCTGACCTCGTGATCCGCCCGTCTCGGCCTCCCAAAGTGCTGGGATTACAGGCTTGAGCCACCGCGCCCGGCCGCACTTTTATTATTAGAAAAAAAAAATGTTGTTTTTGAAAACCCTCTGCTGACCAGGCACTCTTTCCCATGTCTGTGTCTCATTTCCGGCATTAGTGTTTTTAAGTGGTGATACAGAGAAAACAGCCAAAATCTAGACTGAAGGTAGGGCAAGAAATAGTAAAGACTAAGAGCATCCATACCACTGTGCAGTATAAACTCTCATAAAGGTTCCAACTGCTTTACAATTTTTAATAGTTCTGAATAAGTGCTATAAATAGTAGATGTTTATTGACCAATTTTTGTTCCAGAGAACATATATATCAGAATAGAAACAAAAAGTAAACCTCTTCCATATGTGCCTGTAGACTTTAGTGGCTGTTAATACATTGATTTATTTGGTAAAAAGGAACCTTTTTCAAAATTATATATTGCACTTGTTGCAGCATTTTATTAACGAGAAAAACTATAACATTAAATACGTTGCCAAGTAAAACTCTAAAAAACACTTGGCATGATCACAGCTCAGAGCAGCCTCAAGAAATGATTTTATTAAATGCATTAAATACTGAAAATAGATATGCATAATACTATATACCATATGGGACTAAACAAATTATGACTTATGATTAATTTTATTTAGTGAAATGCTATGGGGTCTGTAAGTTAACCAATGTTAGAGAACTAGGTGATTCATGTCTGTGGAAATATATTATTAACATTGGTTATAAACCTCTGGGAAAAAACCTCTGCCAACCATTTTCAAAACAATTTTTAAAAATCAACAATCATTTGGTAAAACAGTAAATTATGAAAGAAAAGAAATACACAAAAACCAGTTTTCTTTCCCTTTTGTCTCAAGGGTAGTTCTTCCTTCAAGCTGAAATGAATATGGTTAAAAATCATTTAGGTCCAGGCTTCTTTAATCACAAAGCCTGCTTATTTGGCAGTTTCTCAAGTTACTCCCTCAGGCAGCTTGAACCAGTTAAACTAGATCCTTTCAGCTCTTCAGAGCTTATTGACAACCAGCCGTCTGGTTTCCTAGGAAACAAAACCTTGGCTAGAAATAGTGAATCATTTCCAGGTCACTTTCAACATGGAGAGTGGAGCAGGAAAGCACTGGACTGAGGAGGAGGTTAAAGCTTTGCTAAGTGTCTGGGCAGAAAAAAATATACGAAAACAACTTTATGGAACACTAAGAAATAAAGGAATATTTATTTACATTGCTAAAAGGCTGCAATCATTAGGAGTATACAGAGATTGGAAACAGTGCCGGGCTAAGTACAAAAATCTCAAATATGAATACAGAACAGTTAAATATGCCCATAATTCTGGAGACAGCTCTAAAACTATGAAGTTCTTCCACGATTTGGATGTAATCCTGCAGTATGAACCTGCCACACAATTTACAGAGGAAGATGCAGATGGCAGGTACCTGGAAACGCTCAGCCCAAGTACAGCCCCAGAGACCACTGAAGGTAAAAAAAAAACAACAACAACAACAAAAAAGTACTCTTTTGTTTTTGTTTTGTTTTACAGTTTTACAAACTGTAAAAGCTCAAGACTTCTGAGGCCGTATGATAAATGTAGACTGAAATATCAAGACTGAGGAAAAAGAACCAATTTATTATGCTATTTTGCACAAGGTTAAGAATTAAGTTTTTTAAAAAGAGGTTAAATATTACCACTTTAAAAAAATCTGTAAAATACAGAAAAAGCACATTACAATGGCACCGACTGCTAGTGCCAACTGCATGTGATGTTTCTGAAATATGGATTGGGTTCTAAAATTGTTTAAGTTTTAATTTTGTAAGAGTGGCAAAAGGGGAAAAAATCAAAACATTGATCAACTGATGTTTTCCACAGCTCCAAACAAGAACTTTCTCCTTTATTTTGTTTCCATTTTCCTAAATTGATAAATAAAAGCACATTTCAAATAACTGTTCAACACTATTTCATTACTTGTTTCGAAGAACAGCTCCATTTCAACAATGAAGAACAGCTCCATTTTAACAATGAAGTATCACGAAGATGTAATAGATTAAATGATCTGAGACTAAGTGATTTAGAGGAGTTTCTTGACGCACTGTGTTGTTAAACCCAATACTGCCGGGCGCGGTGGCTCAAGCCTGTAATCCCAGCACTTTGGGAGGCCGAGATGGGAGGATCACAAGGTCAAGAGATCGTAGACCATCCTGGCTAACACGGTGAAACCCCGTCTCTACTAAAAACTACAAAAAAAACTAGCCGGGTGCGGTGGCGGCGCCTGTAGTCCCAGCTACTTGGGAGGCTAAGGCAGGAGAATGGCGTAAACCCGGGAGGCGGAGCTTGCAGTGAGCTGAGATCCGGCCACTGCACTCCAGCCTGGGTGACAGAGCGAGACTCTGTC
>NW_016813959.1:1067883-1079978 GCF_001698545.2 Rhinopithecus bieti | reverse complement strand
TCCTGGAAGAAACACTCAGAATTAATTTATGTTTTCCTCCCTTTTGCCAACCCATACTGAAAAAAAATTATTTCTAAAGCAAATGATTTCTTTACCAAATTCAAGTTTCCTAGAAATACAGGTTCTCTAATTTCCAAACTTTACTCTTTAAATATAAGAAATCTGATGGCTAGACTTACACATAGTAATGCACATGATCACTTTAGTGGCAAGGGATTAAGACAAACAGAATTTTACATTTGAAAGTAAACATCAGAGCCACAACCAGGTCAAGGATTCAGTGTAAATCCTTCTTTGCTTCTATTTTCTTTTCTTTTTTTTTTTTTCTGGAGACCGAGTCTCACTCTGTTGCCCAGGCTGGAATGCACTGTCACGATCCCAGTTCACTGCAACCTCTGCCTCTGGTTCAGGCGATTCTCCTACCTCGGCCTCCCAAGTAGCTGGGATTACAGGCGCATACCACCATGCCCAGCTAATTTTGTATATTTAGTAGAGACGGGGTTTCACCATGTTAGCCAGGCTGATCTAGAACCCCAACCTTTGGTGATCCACTCGCCTAGGTCTTCCAAAGTGCTGGGATTACAGGCATGAGCCACCACACCCGGCCGCTTCTAATTTCTTATTGAAGCTAGAAGCAAAACCTTACTTCTAACTTAAATAATAGAAAACCTATTTGTTTTGTTGTTGTTGCTGTTGAGACGGAGTCTCGCTCTGTCGCCCAGGCTGGAGTGCAGTGGCCGGATCTCAGCTCACTGCAAGCTCCGCCTCCCGGGTTTACGCCATTCTCCTGCCTTAGCCTCCCAAGTAGCTGGGACTACAGGCGCCCACCACCTCGCCCGGCTAGTTTTTTGCATTTTTTTTTAGTAGAGACGGGGTTTCACCGTGTTAGCCAGGATGGTCTCTATCTCCTGACCTCGTGATCCTCCCATCTCAGCCTCCCAAAGTGCTGGGATTACAGGCTTGAGCCACCGCGCCCGGCCAGAAAAACCTATTTGTAACGCAAATAAGAAAAAAAATTCTGAAAAGCATCTCAAAGCAAAGACATTAAATATACCACAAAATATCTCAAATAAATGCTATAAAGTTTTTTTCAATGACATAAAACTCGTGAATCTGATAAAAGTTGTTAATTGTAATATCATTTGTATGATAGGGGCCAAAACCTAATCTCAATTAAATATTACTGAACCATTAATTTAATATTTAATTTTAAATTATGGCCAGGCACAGTGACTCACACCTGTAATCCCAGCACTTTGGAAGGCCAAGGTGGGGGATCACTTGAGACCAGTTCGAGACTAGCCTGGGCAACAGAGCGAGACCCCTCCACGCCTAAAAAATTATTAAAAATAGGCCAGGTGCAGTCAGTGGCTCATGCCTGTAGTCCCAGCTACTTGTGAGGCTGAGGCAGGAAGGCTCACTTGAACCCAGGAGTTCAAGGCTGCAGTGAGCCATGACTGTGTTACTGCACTCGAGCCTGTGCAGCAGAGTCTAGGGAAAATAAACCGAAAGAAACAAAATAAATTATGATTAATCTTGGGTATAATTCGAAGATATTTATGTATGTATGTATGTATATATGTTGAGACAGAGTCTCGCTCTGTCGCAAGGCTAGAGTGCAGCGGTGAGATCCCGGCTCACTGCTATCTCCGCCTCCCAGGTTCAAGTGATTCTCCTGCCTCAGCCTCCTGAGTAGCTGGGATTACAGGCACGCACCACCACACCCAGCTAGTTTTTGTATTTTCAGTAAAGACAGGGTTTCACCATGTTGGCCAGGATGGTCTTGACCTCCTGACCTCGTGATCCGCCTGCCTCGGCTGCCCAAAGTGCTGAGATTACAGGCGTGAGACACCGAGCCTGGCTGAAGATTATTTTCAATGCAAACAAAATGTTAATGTCATGCACAGTAGCTTGTGCCTGTGATCCCAGCTACTCTGGAGGCTCGCTTGAGCCTGGTAGGTTCAGACTGCAATGAGCGGCGATCTCTCCACTACACTCTAGCCTTGGTGAAAGAAAATTGCTTTCTTTTTAAAAAATTTTATTTTATTTTATCTTATTTTGAGACGGTGTCTCACTCTTTCGCCCAGGCTGGAGTGCAGTGGTGTATTCTCAGCCCATTGCAACCTCCACCTCCTGGACTCAAGCAATCCTCCCACCTCAGCCTCCCAAGTACCTCGTACCACAGGCACATGCCACCAAGCCTGGCTAATTTTTGCATTTTTTTGTAGAGACGGGTTTTGCCCTGTTGCCCAGGCTGGTCCCCAACTCCTGAGCTCGCAATCCACCTGCCTTGGTACCCCAAAGTGCTGGGATTACAGGCCTGAGCCACCATGCCCAGCCAAAAATTCCTTTCTTTAATAATATTACATCCAATTTGAAACTCTGTCTCAAAAAAAAAAAAAAGAAAAAACCCACAAAACCAAAGTTAATGTGCTTGTAATTTTATAATTCAAAAAATGAACCTACTTCTTTTACGAAAATGAAAATCTGAGTCCGGCGCAGTGGCTCACGCCTGTAATCCCCGCACTCTTGGGAGCCGAGGCGGGCGGATCACGAGGTCAGGAGATCGAGACCATCCTGGCTAACTCGATGAAACTACCATCTCTACTAAAAAATGCAAAAAATTAGCGGCGTGTGGCCAGGACGCCTGTTAAGTCCCAGCCACTCGGAGGGCTGCAGGAGCGGAAGAATGGCATGAACCACAGGAGAGGCCGGCGAACCACCCTGCACCGTGCACGCCAACAGGAGAACTCGCCCCCCTAGCAATAACACCAAGGACACTGAAAGCGCAACAAAGGGAACGACTCTATGTCTCAAAACAAAAAAACACAAAAAAAAAAAAACAAAAGAAACAATTGAAATCTAGAAAAGCACCAAGGACATAAATATGGTTAATCAAAATAACCAATATAAAGTCAGGTACTGTCAGTAATGTAAATGAAGTATAAAACTGTTCTAGAGACCTAATACACACCATGGCATATTAAAGGATTTATAACTAAGTGGAGACATACTGCCTAGGAACAAGGCATTATGAAATTTCTGACACACTTCCCTACCATTGAAAGAAAATACTTCATTTAAAATGGCTTTAGTCTTTCTGTAATTTTCACAAGGCGTAAACACTGATTGTTCCGTGTGACTCTTCCAAGCCCTCAGCTCATGAGTAGCCTCAGTTCTCAACCCTGACTACACATTAGATTCACAATCTGGGGATGAAGGATGAGGCAGGTACCAGAGTGCTGGTTTTTAAATGCTTCCCAGTAGACTGATACATAGCCAAAGAAAATCACAAGATAAAGAAAGGAGTTAAATTCTTTGTACCTATCCTATTTCAAAACAAATTATCTACAATGAGTCATTTTCTTATATAATTGTTTTCTACAGTAAATGCTACACATTTAAATACTGAACTTCCACTATATACTGATATACACCCTACATACTAAAGGAGTGATATGGAAGAGAAAAAAATGATATAGAGGAAAGATGATCAAAATGTGACTAAAAAGCCACAACTTTATTAAAGCCAGTAACTGGCATAATGGACAGATTTAGGTTCGGAATTTGTTTCCCCACTGTTTAAGAGAAAAGCTAAGCTATGATTTGTTACTCCATCTCCTATGGAGGAAACTGCTTTCTTTAATAATGTTGCATCCAATTATTTACCTTGTCTGATGTATATAATGCATATGTCTTTTACCTCTTTACCTAATGCAGGTATCTCTACGTCAGTATTGGAACCCTCTAATAATACAACTTTTATCCCAACTGTAGCAAATGAAGGAGGAAAGCACTGGACTGTGCCAGAAGTCAGGGCTCTAATACACATCTGGTCTGATAAAAGCATACAACGACAACTAGAGGGAACAGTGAGAAATAAGAAGATATTTGAACAAATTGCAGCCAAGCTTCAGAAATCTGGAATAGAGAGAGACTGGAAACAGTGCAGAACAAAGTACAAAAACCTAAAACATGAATACAAGATCGTAAGAACAGCTCAAGATCTAGGCATGACTAAGAGTATGAAATTTTTTACTGAGTTGGATGCTATTCTGGGACCCAATAAAACAGAAAAATCACGAGACCAGGAGTCCCAAGATGGAGAACATGTCACAGAATGTGCCAACGTAAAAATGGGAAAGGACCAGACAGGTAGGAAGGTGAAGAAAAATAATCTTAACATCATGTTACATCATACAGGTTCAAGGATCCATTTTCCAAAATGCTTGGAATCAGATTGTTTTAGATTTAGACATTTTTTCAGATTTTAGAGTATCTGCATATACATTGTGAGGTATCTTAGAAAGGGGAGTCAAGTCCAAACATGAAATTCACATGTGTTTCATACATACAGCTTAAAGCTAATTTTATGCAGTATTTTTAATAATTTTGTGCATGAAACAAAGTTTTGACTGTACCCATCACATGAGGTCAACTGTATAATTTTCCACAGGTAGCATCATGTTGGTGCTCAAAAAGTTTCAGATTTTGTAGCATTTCAGATTTCATATGAGGGATGCTCAACCTGTATTGAAAATATTCAGTACCATAAGAGGAATGTTATATACATAAGTTAAATAGGTTTTATTACATGCTATTTGACAAACTAGCTTAATTTATTATGAAACAGATTTAGTATACATTTGATCTTCCCCAGAATAGAAACAGTACAGTTACACAAAAAGGAGGAAATAAAACTGGATTCCCAGAATAAAGTTTGAAATAGATCAATTTTAATAAAGCAAATATGCAACCCCAGATGGCAGAAGTTAAAGTAAATTTTCATACTAATTGTGGTAAAACTGAGTAGAATAGAAAAAGGGCATTGAAGAACTTAGAAAAATATAAAATACATGAGACTTTCTTAGAAGTAGTACGTTTCTCTGGGACCCATCATAAATGTCTTTAAAGTATATTTAAACCAAAGGATTGAGATACAGCACATACACACAAAGACATGATAGCATGAAATAAACTGAATGAGTTCTAGACCAGGATTCAGGAAGTCAAAGTTCTAAGGCTCTGTGGAACCTTGAAGTAACCAAGTGTCTCCTCTAGACCAGGGGTCCCCAACACCTGGACCCTTACTGGTCCGTGGCCTGTTACGAACTGGGTTGCACAGCAGGAGATGAGTGGTGGGTGAGTCAAGCTTCTTCTGTATTTACAGACACTCCCCATCGTGCACATTACGACCTGAGCTCCAACTCCTGTCAGATCAATGGCAACATTAGATTCTCACATTAGATTAGAATACTGGTGCACGAAGACTGTTGTGAACTGTGCAGGCAAGGGATCTAGGTTATGTGCTCCTCATGAGAATCTAATGCCTGATGATCTGTCACTGTCTCCCATCACTCCCAGATGGGACCATCTAGTTGCAGGAAAACAAGCTCAGGGCTCCCACTGATTCTAGATTATGGTGAGTTGTTTAATTATTTCATTATATATTACAGTGTAATAATAATAATAGAAATAGAGTGCACAATAAATGTAATGCACTTGAATCATCCCAAAACCACGGCGCCCTCACCCCCTGGTCCATGGAAAAATTGTCTCCCATGAAAACCAGTCCCTGGTGCCAAAAGGTTGGAGACTGCTGCTCTAGACCTGACTCCAAAATTGGGGGCTGTGGACAAGATGGTCTTAAAGACCTCTACTAACCACAATGTCTCCAGATTTTATTATCTGGCTTAAATGATGAGTCCCAATTCTAAGATAGTCTGTGTCTAGGGAAGAGAGGGGAACAATAGACAGTTAAGACTGGAAATGCTGGTGAGAAATCTCAAAATATTTCACTGGTGGACAAGAAAGAAACTGGTATGCTAGAGAACTATACATCTCCCCCAGTTAGATGACTACAGATAAAGCAGCCCAAAAGCAGTGGCATGATATCTTCATACAGTCAATGCTGGAGATGCAGCTAAAGATGATTCCATTAGTTATGTCAGAAGACCTAGTTAGAGACTCAGATCCATACCCAATATCTATAGTGACAAAATGATGCTTAAAGGTAGGGAATCTAACCTATGGAAAAGCAAATAATCATATTTACTACTAGGGTCCCTTTAAAAAGGAAAATACTACATTAAAGTTTAAAACACAATTCTGGGCCAAGCATTGTGGCTCATGCCTATAATCACAGCACTTTGGGAAGCCGGGGTAGGTGGATCACTTGAGGCCAGGAGTTTGAGACCAGCCTCGCCAACATGGCGAAACCCCATCTCTACAAAAAAATACACAAAAAATTAGCTAGGCCTGGTGGCACATGCCTGTAATCCCAGCTACTCAGGAAGCTGAGGCATGAGAATCCTTGGAACCTGGGAGGCAGAGGTTGCAGTAAGCCGAGATCGCACCACTGAACTACAGCCTGGGCAACAGAGTGAGACTCTGCCTCAAAAACAAACAAATAATCTAAATAAATAAAACACGATTCTGAAGTAAACTTAAAAAGTCAATATATATCCCCTTATGTTCATACAATCATCGCTGGATATGTAGCTGAAGGTGATTCGGTCAGTAATAAGTCAGAAAGCATAGGAGATACGGATAAAAAACAAGGTCTTGACACAGGTAAAATAATATTCAGGTGTTTTGTTTTTGGTGTGTGACAAAGTATATACATAAAATGCTATTATAAGACACGGTTATGGCCTGAACTGTGTTCCTCCCACCAATGTTCCTATATTGAAGCCTTAACCCCCAATGTGATGTATTTGGAGACAGGGCCTTTGAATGATAACTAGCTTTAGATGAGATCATCACAGTGGTGCCCTCATAATGGGTTTTAGATTTTCTATCAATATATTAATAGATGCTAGCATACCTAAGAAATTGTTATAACATTGTATGAGGTACTGTTGGATCATAACTCAAAACACATAAATGGAAGGTGGAAATAATTAATGGAAGCAATGTTCCCCATGGCTGTTTTTCTCCAAGTGTAGCAGCATCAGCATTAACTGAGAACTTACTCAAAATGCAAATTATTGGGTCCCATCCAGAATCAGAAACTCTGGTATTGGGGCCTAGCAATCTGTTTTAACAAGTCTTCCAGGTGATAATGATGCAAGCAAGTTTGAGAATCATTACCCTCTGGTATAGGGCGCTAAGGGTGTGGAGGTGAAATTTCGTGCTTGCTACCTGATAGTTTGCTTCTTCTTTTTTTTTTTTTTTTTTTTTTTTTTTTTTTTGAGGTGGAGTCTTGTTTGTCTCGCCGGGCGTGGATGCAGTGGCGCCGCGATCTCAGGCTCCACTGCGCAAGCTCCGCCTCCCGGGTTCACGCCATTCTCCTGCCTCAGCCTCCCGAGTAGCTGGGACTACAGGCGCCCGCCACCTCGGCCCCGGCTTAGTTTTTTTTTTTTTTTTTTTTTTTTTTCGTATTTTATACCGAAGACAGCCCGGTTTCACCCCGTGTTAGCCAAGATGACGGTCTCGATCATCCTGACCTTGTGATCCGCCCGTCTCAGCCTTCCCAACAGTGGCTGGGATTACAGGCCTTGAGGAGCCACCGCGCCCGGCCTAGTTTGCTTCTTCTACACAGACCAAAACTGGGGAGGAGGAGCTCACCAAACCCCCAAGCTGAAGTTTATCTGTTAAAAAGACCTTGTACCTAGTCTTTCAGTCCAAAGCTTCATATAACCTTACAAAGTATAAAGCTCAATGTTAATTTAACAAACTAGTTAATCAAATTTCCTATACTCCTGGCCAACTTATTTATCTGGTTTATCAGATAGGACAGATTCTTAGGTTTCCATTAGCATCACAGCAATGGCCTTTGTCATTAAGAGTTAAAAATCAAATTATGCCAGGTGCAGTGGCACATGCCTATAATCCCGGCTTCTTGGGATGCTAAGATTGAAGCATCACTTGAGCCCAGGAGTTTGAATCCAGCCTGGGCAACACAGCAAGAACCCATCTCTAAAAATAAAAAATAAAAATTTGAAAAAGAAGAAAATCAGATTACTGCATTGTTTAATAAGGAAAAAAGATTTCCATCTAAAAAGTTAAGAGCTTTAGTATTCAGAAGATTTTAGCTTGTTAGTCCTTTGGAAAACTTACTTAAGCACAACCTCAAGATACTTTTTTACATGTAAAAGGAAAAGATTAAGTCAGAAATACGAGATTTTTTGTTGTTGCTGTTTGGCATGTTTGCATGCCAAATATGAAATATTTGGAATATATTTAGAAAATATGAAACAGGACAAATGCATAGTCATTCTAGAAATTATATTAAACTGTTATATGAAAATACAAAGCGAAGATATAAACCTACAAGGATCTCAGCAGCTAAATACATAAGAAAAAAACTTAAACAGGCAAGGATTTTAGGTACACCTGCAATATATACCAATTGATTCACAAATTGCCACTCCGTTCTTAGGAAGAATGTAGTAGAATGTAGTATTGAGGTATAAAAATATGGATTATTTATCTTCAGGGAAAAAAATTCACATGAAGTAGTCTTTCTTTAAAAAAACAACAAAGTGATGGGTATTTACATGTAAAACAGAGGTCACCTCATTTTATTTTTTATGTTTCACTGATGCATTTTGAAATTAGAATTGTTATTATTAATAATAACTCCATATTGTTAACTTTGATATCTGGCCAAAAAACCAGTCCCCCAAAAGTATTCTCTTTCCTATCTTAAATGTATGCTATAAGCCATAAGCTTTTCCTTACTTCAAATGAAAATCTAGCTAGAGCTGTAGACCCCCTGGATTCTGAGTATCTAGATCAGTTCCCTGTTTGGAACTTCTGAAGATTTTGATCTAGTAGGTTGGAGTCAGTTCAGGCACCCGTACTTTTAGATGATTCTCAAGCATAGCCAGCACTGGAAACCATAGCTAGGTTATCATGCTCAGACCAGCAGAGGACTGATTCACACAGAAGTTTCAATTTGATTCCATTCAGGGAAGAAAAATTCGCTAATGCCAATAGATTATTATCACTTAAAAATTAATGACTAATGGAATATGAAGGAAATTAATCACAGGGAAGAATCATAGACTGCTCAGGCTATTCCTATTACATTAAGTAAAAAGAAGTGGCCCATGAAAATTGAATTAACTAGATCTCTGGATCTAAAATATATTTTATTTTTCTCCCTGGTCTGAAGCATAAGCGAGAGAGGATAAAAGGAATCAAGAAGTTATCAAAGGAGAAAGGACTCTGCCAAAAGAGAAAATTTGTGTTTGACAATCTTATCACCTACCTGTCTCCTCTGAGTAGGACAAAATTGACTTAATTCAGCTCCAATATCAGCTGCCATTTATATGAGCTGAAATGCCTTACTATCTATGTATTCCTGAAAGGCACTGCTTTCTCGTATAGGACAGTCACAGTTAAACCTATTTTAGGTCAGAGGGGTAGAGTCAGGCATACTTAAATAAGCATAGAAATTCCATGGTAGTAAAATATATCCTATTAGATAAGGTCACGCTGATCTTCAGCCTAAAAATCACAAGTGAAATACCTCAATGTTCATCTAAGAATAACCCTAGAAATGCCCATTTTTCTTTTGGTTGTAGCAAAACATATTTCCAAAATTCAAAAAATTCACAAGGAGATGGCCAGCAGGGGGCATTAAGGAACCTATTGTTACCATCTCAAAGGGTATGCTAAGAATTGTGCTTTCTTCTAATTCATTTATCTCTCCCAAAAGAAAGAAATTGGAAGTAATTTTCCTTAAACCTGGAATATTTAAACACTTTTGTATATTTTACATGCATTATAGTTTGTATAATCTTAGCAGTAACATTATTACATAAGTTAATGCACTTTAGTCATATGAGACACGATATTACTGAGAACTTTTCATTTTAATACAATAGTACATCCAGATAGAGAAGAACTGATTACTAAAAGTTCAGAAAACCCAAGACTTATAAATGTGAAAAAAGAAAGTTCAGACATAGGTATGCTGCTAATCTTAAATACAGGCAACTTGTTAATTATGAAGGTATTATTTTTCTAATTTGTACTGTTGGTAATATTTTAATAAACTTTTAAGAAGCTGTGGCATAATAAAGAATATATCTAGTTTTGGTCTCCTGTTTCTGGCACAAAGCATCAACAGCCTTTGGAATTTCCAGAGACAGAAGCATCTATGTTATGTTAATGAGGCTACTCTAGGTGGGTTCCCAGATAGCTTCAGGATGGCAGGTAGTCACCGAAAAAGACAATCATGTGATAAGGGTTGGAGCTTTGTGCCAGTGTGACTTCCAGGGAGGAGAATGGGGCTGGAGGTTGAGTTCAATCTCATAGCCAATGACTTAACCAATCACATCATAAAAACTCGGGCTCAGAAGATTTGGAAGCTCAGTACAATGCAGTTCATGTTTCCTTAGTTCCTTTATAACTTCCCACAGACATCACTGCATTGACCTCTACACTTGACCTGTCTTTACTTTTCTATTCTCAAACCTCAGCAACTTTTCTGAGATGTAATTTACATACAATCAAATTCACCCAATTAAAGCACATAACTGTGATTTTTAGTATATCCAGTTATACAATAATCACCAGTATCCCATTTTAGAACATTTTGATCACCCCACAAAGAAACTCCGTATCTGTGGGGCTCAGTGGCTCATGCTTGTAATCCCAGCACTTTGGGAGGCCAAGGCGGGCAAATCACGAGGTCAAGAGATCAAGACCATCCTGGCCAACATAGTGAAACCCCATCTCTACTAAAAATACAAAAATTAGCTGGGCGTGGTGGTGCGCGCCTGTAGTCTCAGCTACTCGGGAGGCTGAGGCAGGAGAATAGCTTGAACCCAGGAGGCGGAGGTTGCAGTGAGCCGAGGTCACACCACTGCACTACAACCTGGGTGAGGGAGCAAGACTCTACCTTGAAAAAAAAAAAAGAAACCCCATATCCATTAGTAGTTTAACTGTTTGACCACACCTCTGTAACTCCTGACAACCACTAACCTACTTTCTGTTTCTATGGATTTGCCTGTTCTGGACATTAGTGGTACCCTCCAATATACATTTTTGTGTCTGGTTTCTTTTGTTTCATGGTTCATCCATGTTGTAGCATATATCAGTATTTCATTCCTTTTAATGGCTGAATAATATTCCAATTTACGGATATACCATATTTTGTTTTCCCATCCATCACTTGACAGATATTTGGGTCACTGCCATTTTCTGGCTCATATTAATACTGTTGCTATGAATATCCTGGTACAATTTTTTCCCCCATTTTGGTAAAGTATACATAAAATTTACCATTATATCCATAAGTACATTTACGTTGTTGCACAAACATCACCATTCTCCATCTCCTGAACTTTTTCATCATTCAAAACTGAAACTTCTGTAGCCATTAAACAGTAACTCCTCCATCCCAACTCTCCTTAGCCTGTGGTGACCACTATTCTCCTTTCCATCTTTGTGAATTTGACTATTCTAGGTACCTCATGTAAGTGGAATCATACAATATTCGTCCATTTGTGCCTGGCTTATTTCACTTATAATATCTTCAGGGCTCCTCCATGTTGTAGCATTTATCAGAATTTCCTTCATTTTAATATTGCATTGTATGGATACACCATTTTGTTTATTCATCCATCGATGGTCATCTGGGTTGTTTCTGCCTTTTGGCTATTATCAATAACACTGCTATGAATGTGGATGCATAAATATCTGCTTGAGTCCCTGCTTTCAATTCTTTTGGGTATATACCCAGAAGTGAAATTGCTGATCATATGGTAATTTATGTTTAATTTTTTTAGGACCTGCCATACTGTTTTTCTGCAGTAGATACATGTTTTTATGTGAACATGTTTTCAATTCTTCTGGGTTTTATACGCAGGAGTGGAATTGCTTGGTCATATGGCATATGCTGAAAGTTTCTGAGGAACTACCTGCTTTCCACCATGACTTCATCATTTTACATTTCTATCACCATCTTTTAAAAATTATATCCAACAAGAGTGATTTAAACACATTTTCAAATTTCCATGAGGCACTAGGCACGGTGGTGTGCACCTGTAGTCCCAGCTAATTGGGAGGCTGAGGCAGGAGGATCATTTGAGCCCAGGAGGTCCACACCAGCCTCAGCAACATAGTGAGAGCCTGTCTCT
>NW_016813959.1:1048679-1067502 GCF_001698545.2 Rhinopithecus bieti | reverse complement strand
AATTCATAAGGCTGAAAAAGTATTCAGGATTAAAACCTAGGAGAATTGAAGATGAGAGGAACTCACTGTTGGAAAGCACCATGGAGTATGCCCTCCCCCTGCACATCATCACCCCAAAATAACACTGGGTCCACTGCAGGGTCTAAATTGGTAAATTTTAAACATCATTTTGATATTTGAAGTCTAATAGAGAATATCTCTATTGTGTATTACCTAAAATGCTTCCATATACTTGAGTTGGTAGAGAACATGGTAGAGAAAGAAGGAAAATGTCTATGCCCACTTCTCACTAAAATAAATTAAGTAAACATT
This sequence comes from Rhinopithecus bieti, assembly GCF_001698545.2. Taxonomy (NCBI): domain Eukaryota; kingdom Metazoa; phylum Chordata; class Mammalia; order Primates; family Cercopithecidae; genus Rhinopithecus; species Rhinopithecus bieti. The sequence goes on along the minus strand of NW_016813959.1, from coordinate 1,067,190 downwards.
GGGACTTTCCATATTCATAAATATCCAATGAAGATCACCTATGATGAAAAGCAGCTAAATTATTCTAATAATGGAGAATAGTCTGTCTTATAAGTTTTAGAATATACTGTTTGAATATGGACAAAAAATTTCTTTTGACTCATATTGAAGTTATTATTATATTCTTGGTGCTTTATGCCATCACAGTTGCTGAAAGTGAATGATAATCAAATACAAGATTTATCTATGTTTGAATAATTATAAGTCATGTTGATTTGTAGGTAATCCTTTAGAAGATGCTAAAAGTCATTTACAGATTGTAACAGTGAGTGACAGAGAGGCTGGAAAATACTGGTGTGACAGTGAGGTCAGAGCATTGATACAAATATGGTCTGATGAAAAAATTAAGCGAATGCTTGAAGGGGTCACAAGAAACAAGAAAATATTTGAGGAAATTGTCAGAAGATTAATGCAATTTGGGATAGACAGAGACTGGAAACAATGTCGTACCAAATATAAAAAGTTAAAATATGATATAACATTTTACAAAGAAAAAATGGCAACCCTCCAAGAAAAATGAGATTTTATGAAGAGGTTGACTGCATCCTAAGAAAACCAACTCTCATAACTGCCAAATGGAAACATGGTAACCTTCGAATTGACATTAACAACAACAACAACAAAAAAATTCTAGACATTCTTCTTTGCACTTTTATTCAGCAAGAGAAAAACTCTAAAAATAAAATCCTAACACTATCGTATACTCAAATGACCCCTTAAAATCATTAGAAATAGGTACCTAATTTAAGCCAAGAGTTTCACCTTTTTTCTAAACCTTATACCAAAATATTCCTAATTCTTAACTCATTATTTGTCCAACTGCTTAAGTGTTCTTATTTTAGTATACTTGAATACTTGAAAACTAATGTGTTTCAAATGATGTCATATAATGATTCTTTTCCTGTGTTTTTATTTAAGAATTATTTGAAGGTCATAACAAAAGCCAAGGAACTCTGAGCTTCAAGAGAAAAGCACATGAAGATGGTAAGAGCCAGAGAAATGCCAAATTCTTCCACACAGTGAAAAAACTTGTTGCTTTTTTCTGATAACAGAGATATTTATTCCTGTCCTTGATAAATTAGACTAAACATATTGTTTATGAACTGTATTAGAGCAGAGAATGCTGAGAAATAATTTCTTTCATAGCTCATTGAGTGAAAGTTTCTGCAGGAGCTAGATTTTATATGTTAAAAGAAGAAGAAAGAAAAAAGAGTGAGAGTAACACCAAAAGTAAACAAAAACTTGCCCGGAGTTAGATAACTATTTGGTTATCATGGTCCTTTAAACTGTACTTTACAGTGATTGTTACAATTATTGTTATCAGATGTAAAAAGAAAAAATCCACGGTTCTTCAAAGGTAGTCAATAATCAATACAACATTTTAATAAGTCTGAAAGTAAGTCAAACTCAGAAGCCAACCTAATAATGGGAGCTGTAATTCCAAAATGACCCACCACAGATATCAGAAAAGAAAATATAATGCAATATAGCATGTAGAAGAAAATGCACACAAGACTAATAAGAAAACCTGAGTTCCAGTCTCTCTTTGACCCTAATTCCTCAACACAGAGCAAATCACTGCATCTCTCTGGATCTCTAAAATAATCCAGCTTTAATGTCTTATAGATTTATGAAATTGTTTCTTAGTTAACACAAAAAATTGAAGAGTAAAACAAAATTTTACAAAGTAAACACACCAAACCCACCATTCAGGACATAAAACTAACTAGCACCTTAAAAGCCTCCTAGTCACTAATCATCCTCCAGCCCCCATAAACATTATCATTATTCTCACTTCTATCACCATAGATTAGTTTGGGATTTATACTATATGTACTTTTCTGTCATTCAACATTGTTTGTGAGATTCACCCATGATTTTACTCATAACAGTAATCTGTTATTTTTTATTGCTGTAGAACAGTCCATTATAAAAATATACAAGCCAGCCAGGTGCAGTGGCTCAGGTCTATAATCCCAGCACTTTGGGAGGACAAGGCAAGAGGATCACTTGAATCCAGGAGTTTAAGACCAGTCTGGGCAACATAGTGAAACCCCCATCTCAATATTTAATAAATAAATAAACGTACATCCCATTACTTTTTCACATCTATTCCACTGTTGGACATTTCAGTTGTTTCCAGATTGGGGCTTTTATGAAAAATTGCATGTCTCTCAATGGACATATGTATGCATTTCTGTTGAGTATATACCCAGAAGAGAAAGGCAGGGTCACAGGGCATAGGTCATAGGGCATGCATATATCCAAGCATTGTTCTAAGCACTTTACATATATTTAACATATTTAGTCCCCATCACAATCCCATAAGATATGTGCTATCATTATACCCAATTAACAGATGAGGAAATGGAGGCATAGAGAAGTCTATGCTCTTGAACCAATGAGTTCTCTCTGCCAGGGCAGGGACCATATCTGCCCTGTATGGTAAAGTATTCCCAGTGTCTACCACAGTGCCTTAGTAATGTACTTAGATGTACATTATTCCTATTTGTTGAGCAGGAGCTCTTTTTGAATAAAGTATTAGCAAATAGCAAGAATTCCTCTTCCCCTTATAACCTTTTATCTCAAGTGAACTGAAAAGCGTACTTTTCCAAGTCTGGATATAAATGCAAGTCAGATAAAATGCTTGTGCAGTTAACCCTTAGCCATTTCTCCTTTCAGGTTAAACGGCTAAGGGTTAACCGCACAAGAGTATCATTCTGAACCCACTGAATTTGAGCATTAGACCTTACAGTATGTAAGTCTAAGCCAACAGATGAGGAAACAGACTCAGAAGTTAGAAGACTTGCCCAAGATTAAACTGGTGTTACTGGAAAACCTGGAGCTAGATTGTAGGTTGTATGTTACGGAGCTTTTCCCAATATTGACCAGAATGACCAAGCAGTGGTACTTGGAGACTTTTGGGGGCAGGTAAATTCTGCTTCAGACTAATGCAAAAAGCTAAGTTTCAAAAAACAATAGTTATAAACGGAAGAACTGAAAACACTTATTTTAAATCAAGAATCACTTAACTATAAAATAATTAAAATCAAAGACTGGAACCAGTTGCAAGGACACTTAAATCACTTCCTCAAACCAAAATTTACTTGACTTAGATAAAGGTTATAGATTAAGAGAGTATAAAAGTTAAACACTATAGGAACGTTACATATTTGGTCATTTTCAGTCAAATATGAAAATCAAAATTAAGATATTCCCTGCCTTAATTTGGCAGCCCAAAGTTAGTTTTCTGACAAGCAAATCCTGTGTTCTCCACAAAACTAAATGAAGATTAACTGGGAACTAGATCCACAGAAGTTTGACTGAGTGCATCTCTCATTCTCACAAGTGGTAATGTTCTGTACTCTGTTTGCAGAACCAGTGTCTAAATCTCTTAAGAAAAGTTCTCCTGAGATCATTACAAATCAGTTTCCTCAAAGCATAATAACAGAACCAAAAGATTCTACAGAATGTTTCTGCAGACAGGAAACCCAACTTCATCAGGTAAATCTTATAAATTTTTAGAAGTAGTATGAAAATGTTTGTCATTGTAAGGTTCAATTTCTAACCTGGAGAATTAATAATCCACTGAAGGGAAGGGCATGGTTATCTCCTAACTAATCAAGGAAAGGCTAACTAGCTGATTCATGGGATACATCTACAGATGTTTATTAATTCCTTTTATGGAATCTTCAAATATGTCCAGGCCATTCTAGTCTCCATAAAATGTGACTGTTTTAAAGATGAAAATGTTTATTCTAAGAAGGGGTGTCTGGTTTATTCAGAACTCTAAGAAGGGGTGTCTGGTTTGTTCAAGCTACTGAAATGATGTTTTCAGGACCAAACCAGCATTTGGTGATTATATGAATTAGGCATGAACATACCCATACACATGCATGCACAGTTTACAGCTAAGAGGACATTTGAAAATTCCCCTATAGAAAGCAGAGCTACGGAATAAATCTGAAGATAGCGAGCACTACTAAAAAGGGGGGGAGTACATCTGGATGAACCCATCTGGGTTAAATATCTAGTGCATGACTGACTTAACTAATTGATACTCTATTTATTTTTATATGAAATGGGTAATACACCTTCCAAGTATTCTGTTAACCCCAGGACTAAATGTTTCCGATTAGATTATGCCCAAGACAAAAAACTGAACCAAATACAAAGCAAAAGTTACAGAAATCTCACCTTCTAGATTCCATCTTCTTAAAGATAAGGTTGGCCAGGCATGGTGGCTCACACCTGTAATCTCAGCACTTTGGGAGGCCGAGGCGGGTGGATCACTTGAGGCCAGGAGTTCGAGACCAGCCTGGTCAATATGGTGAAACCCCATCTCTGCTAAAAATACAAAAATTAGCTGAGTGTGGTGGCGGGCACTTGTAATCCCAGCTACTCGGGAGGCTGAGGCATGAGAATCGCTTGAACTTGAGAAATGGAGGTTGCAGTGAGCCCAGATCATACCACTGCACCCCAGCCCAGGTGACAGAGTGAGACTCTGTCTCAAAAAAAAAACAACAACAACAAAAAAAAAAAAACGAAAAAAACCCAGAAGATAATGTATAAGAAATAAATTCCTTCATCAAAAAGGAAAAAAACCCAATCAAACCTTTTTGCAGTTGTTTTAAAACCAGTGAGTGAATGAGGGTGAGAAAGTGAAAACAGCTTTCTGCAACAGACCACCACCTCTCAGGGTACAGTATATAGATATAAAAAACTAACTAAACTAAAAAAAAAAAAAAAGTTAGGTCTTGGTTTTATTCTGGCCCTTATCTATCAGTTTAGAGCAGCAGATAATTGTATTTCCAAGACATAAGGCAGTGTCACTGTTCTTCCAGTCAGAATCAGTCCTCCCAAAGGATGAGCACTATAGCTCATGTAAAATTTTAAATTGATTATGGGTGAGAACCAGCCCTCTTTGTGCACCTTAATGATTCTATGCCTATACAAGAGAAATTTTAAATTGTTTTTCAGTAATACACTTGTTCCTCAAAACCACATAATCACATAATTATTGTCCTTATCTGTTATTATTTAATCTTATAATTCTTTCAGAGAAAAGCAACTATAGAAAACATATGTAACAAGGAATCAATTTGTATTCATTAAAAAAAAAAAAAAACCAAAAACCCATAACCATGAATACCAAGTATTTTCCTAAAATGGGTACTAAAACTCCAACTAGTGCTAATATGTAAGTTTTTTGAAAAGTCTCTTTTCTTCAGGCACACACTTAAAGGAAAGGAGAAAGGGGAATGAAAATTTCTTGAATTCAACTTTGGCAAAAAAGTCAATATAGTGAAGAACAGTTCATACATATTTTCTACAGACCACCAGGCAACCCTAAAGACCTCTAGATTCTCCCCCACCCCCATGACAGAGTATCCAAAATAACTTTTTTTTTTTTTGAGACGGAGTCTCGCTCTGTCGCCCAGGCTGGAGTGTAGTGGTGTGATCTTGGCTCTCTGGAACCTCCATCTCCCAGGGTTCAAGCGATTCTCCTGCCTCAGCCTCCCGAGTAGCTAGGACTACAGACGTGCACCACCACGCCCAGCTAATTTTTGTATTTTTAGTAGAGACGGGTTTCACCATGTTGGCCAGGATGGTCTTGATCTCTTTGTGATCTGCTCACCTCGGCCTCCCAAAGTGCTGGGATTACAGGCTTGAGCCACCGCGCCCGGCCGTAACTCCTAAGAATGTTACAAACTAATGTGGCTCACAACTACCACATAATCAAGAGTTTACTTTCTCCTTGGATTATATAACTAATTTTCTCAATAATTTTTTTTAAAACAGGAAATCTATTATTGTCAACCCACAATTATCCAAGATTGGAGTTATGCAAGTTAAAATATTCTTTTGATGCTTCCCACATTCTCAGCTCTTTAGTAAACAAGGAATACACAAAATGTGAAACTGAAATTCAAGTATTTGGGACAAAGAAAACAGCAAAACGTACTTCTAGTTTAAGTTTGGTTGAGGGAAAGCTAATTATTTGGAATGCGTTTATACATGTTGCACCCATTTTGCTGTTATTTGTTATTGCCAAGTTCCTTAACTATAGTAGAAGTTGTTACTACTGTATTGCCTTATGGAAACTGTAATACTTTCAGTGAGAATATCAAACCTAGGTTTGTTTTTCTTATCCTAGTGTAATAATTTATATCAACTTCCAGTTAAGTCAGGTAGTAAGAAAAGAAAAGATCACCGAAGTAATTTTTTTTTTTAACTCGAAGGGATCTCCCAATTTTCAAAATCAAGTGTATGGATCTTGGCATAGAGACAATACTCCCCTGTCCCCTTTTGAAGAAGGGAGTTAATTTTTGTCATATTACCAAGGTTTTCATTCATTAGGCAAGACGTCTACCAACGAATCTTTTCCAGATGCATTATTCCCTATGGTTGGTTCATTTTCACTTAATTTATATGAGATCTACTACCGGTAGTTATTCTCAACATCAACTAGTCATCTTTCCCTGGGTCTGAAGTCTAGGATCCTCAAGTTCCCAGAGCGATAACTACTTTCAAACCCATAATCTGTTCAATAGCTCTGCCCTTGCAAACAAAAGCTTGTGATGGTTGGAGGCCCCGCGCGAAAACCTTTAGGTGTTCAAGGACCTGGACTGGCCGCCACGCCATACTAGCCTATTTACAGGAGCAGCCACAGGCTCGGGGAGACTAGAACCCGCATGCAGTCGGGGAGGAGCCCTGACCCAGCTAGACCAAGCAAACCGGCGCTTTACAAGCTAGCCAGCCTCTGGAGGGGTGCACAGACCGGGGGGCGGGGAAGCAGAGAGCCCCTAAAGGGCATGAGTGGCTGGGAGGGTGGGCAGGACAGGCTAAAGTTCATGGAAGCGAGGTGCCCCTCGTGCACGCCTAGGCAACCCGGTCGATGCCACAGGCAGGTACCGGTTCAGATCGGAGAGGTCGGTCCTCCCAGCCCTCGGGCACTCATGAGAACGCCTACTGAAGCGGCTCCGAGAGATGGAGACGCACGCCACCGCCACCCCCACCCTGTTGCTTACCGGTGCTGCAGCCCCACGAGTCCCAGAGTGATCACATGCGGCACATCCAGCTGCGTGGGCCACTCTCCTGAGGCGATGCACCCGAACACGCCACATTCCTCGCGGACCCCCAACTCCTCCAGCTCCATGTCGCCGCCGAAAGCACGTGGAGGGACCTGCCGCTGCGGCCAAGGTGTAAGCACCAACCAGCCGCCAGCTCGGCCCGTTGAGCTCAGAAGCTCACGCTCGCAGCAGGCGCTTCCTTCCCCAGGCTGGCCCCAACTACTGCGGCGGCGCGCGCTGTCCCTAGGTGGCGTGGCCAGCTTGGCCCTGCTCCGCCCCCTCCGAGCCCACCAACAAGCGAGGGTGGAGGGGCGGTCCCGCGGCTGAGGGGAGGGGTCACGGATGCTGTAGGGTGGAGCTAGTTTCCCCTAAGAGCTGTCTGGAAAGCTGTATTTGCTGCACATGGAAATCTTCGTTATTTGCCAGCACCCAACACTAGCGTAATGGGAATAACGGACTTAACGTCATTTCTCTTTCAGAGCATTTAGCCTTCATATTCCCTTTCCTACATGCTTCCCCCAGGCCGTCACGACTTGGTATGCTCCAATCTCTGAGCCGCTCCGCAGCGGAGAAGGGGCCGGGGTATGCGAGCTTCCGCAGAGTAGGGAGGGGCCGCCAGTGCGCGCCACTTTTCGTCTGCCCCGGCACTGCGCCAGCGCGGGGAGGCCCGGAGGCGGGGTCGCGTTGTTGCGCCTGCGCGGCGGGAAGCCAACGGGGAGATGTTTGGTCCCAGATCCACGTTTCGGTCTCCGCCAATACCCCTCCGGCTTAGGCCGGTGTCTCGGAGCTTGAAAAGAGTGGCTCAGGGTCGCGCGGTCCCGCCAGGGGGCGTGTCTGTGGGCCGCGCCTCCTTCCCCGCCCATCGAAGCTCTCTGACCACCCCTCTTTTCTAGAGTTCTGCCTTGCTTCCCGGCGCGGTCGCGGTCCTCAGCCCACTCGGGATAATGGCGACAGCTGAGGGTGAGTAACAGGGGTTTGGGGCCTTAGCAGTCTTCCTGACCCCCAGGCCGTGAGCTCGCTGTGAGCACGCGGCCACGGGCGGGCTGCGAAGCTCTGCCCAGCCTCCCTGCAGCCGCGCCTCTAGGCCGCCGTGCGGGCGCACACGTGGCCCAGGCGCTCCCGGGCCTCCCCGAACTTTACTGTCTCCGGGACGGGGAGAAGGAGCAAAGTAGAGGAGAACGAGAAATGACCAAGGGGTGGAAAGGCGCCTGGAAGCATTATTTATCATCAATAGCTGTTGCAAAATGCAAGCAAATCAGTGTTAATTCGTCAAAACCTGAGTCTTGCTTTGTCCGTTAGGTTAATGACCTTTCAAAGATTAATAATCGAAACTTTTGAAAAACCTGTCTAGAGGCCGGACCCGGTGGCTCACGCCTGGAATCCCAGCACTTTGGGAGGCCGAGGCGGGCGGATCACCTGAGATCAGGAGTACCAGACCAGCCTGGCCAACATGGCGAAACCCCGTCTCTTACTAAAAATACAAAAAAGTAGCCGGACGTGGTGGCGCGCGTCTGTAATCCCAGCTACTCTGGAGGCTGAGGTAGGAGAATCGCTAGAACCCGGAGGCGGAGGTTACAGTGAGCCGAGATCGCGCTACTGCACTCCAGCCTGGGCGACAAAGCGAGACTCCGTCTCAAAAAAAAGAACCTGTCTAGTGTGTGTGTGTGTAAGTAGTCTTTGATGCAATGGTGTGTGTGTGTTTAGTCTTTGATGCCATGGATGTGTGTGTGTGTGTGCACGCGCGCGTGTTGAAGTAGTCTTTGACGCCATGGCAGCTTGGGGGTGTGTGTGTATGTGTGTGTGCGCGTGTTTAAGCAGTCTTTGATGTCATGGATGTGTATGTGTGTGTGTGCACGCGCGGGCGCGTGTTGAAGTTGTCTGAGTCCATGATGGCTGGGGAGGGGGGTGTTTTTAAGTAGTCTTTGATGCCATGATGGTGTGCGTCCGTGTGTGTGTGTGTGTGTGTGTGTGTGTGTGTGTGTGTGTTCAAGTAGTCTTTGATGCCATGATGGCTTTGAAGAACTCTAAAACCTTTAGGCAAAAAAGTTACACTATCAGAAAAGATTGTTCTTGCTATTTATGCTGGAAAAAAACGTTGGTTTGTTCCACACATCCAGTTGCTATATGTATAGTGAGCCAAATTGCTTTTCTTGGCTGCTGGGTACATTCTTTTCCACATAGAAAGTAACTGTATTTAGATTTTAAAAAGCTGTAGACTCAGGCCAGGCGCTGTGGCTCACGCTTGTGATCCCAGCATTTTGGGAGGCCAAGGCGGGCGGATCACGAGGCCAGGAAATCGAGACCATCCTGGCCAACATGGTGAGGCTTCGGCTCTACCAAAAATATAAAAATTAGCTGGACTTAGTGGCGTATGCCTGTAATCCTAGCTACTCGGGACGCTGAGGCAGGAGAATCACTTACTTGAACAGGGGAGTCAGAGGTTGCAGTGAGCCGGGATCGCGCCGCTGCACTCCAGCCTGGCGACAGAAAGAGACTCCATCTCAAAACAAAACAAAAAACAACAGGCCGGGCGCAGTGGCTTAAGCCTGTAATCCCAGCACTTTGGGAGGCCGAGACGGGCGGATCACGAGGTTAGTAGATCGAGACCATCCTGGCGAACACGGTGAAACCCCGTCTCTACTAAAAAATACAAAAAAACTAGCCGGGCGAGGTGGCAGGCGCCTGTAGTCCCAGCCACTTGGGAGGCTGAGGCAGGAGAATGGCGTGAACCCGGGAGGCGGAGCTTGCAGTGAGCTGAGATCCGGCCACTGCACTCCAGCCTGGGCGACAGAGCGAGACTCCGTCTCAAAAAAAAAAACAAAAAACAAAAGAAACAACTGTAGACTCAGCAAAAAAGATTCAGATGATATGGAGTATCAACTCCGTAAACTCAAGGCAAGGACCAGAATTTTTCTTGCAATCATGGTACCTGTACCTCTAAACTGGCAAATCTCTAAAATCTTTGTTCTTCCACTTCTTTCCATTTGTGTACCGTTGGCAGGTTGATTTTTCTTAAATGTCACTTTTATGATCTCTAAAAGGCAAAGTGTTACAATGGCATCTCTAGAGATGTTAAATCCAGTCTGTCCAGTCTGAAATTCCTTTTCATTAAAATCCTGAATACTGCTATCCTTTCTACCTCGTCAGCCCTAACTTTGACTTTTCTCTCCTGTGAATCCTTAGCTATGTTCCAGTCAGGTTAAATCACCAAAGTTTTTTTTCATTATATACATTTTATTTATATTATTTTTCCCAGAACATTGCTGGCTAATGGAAATATAATGTAAATTTGTCTTCTATGAGCCACATTTTAAAAACTAAAATAAAAAAACTGATGCAATGTGTTTATATATATATTTTTTTTACATATATATATATGTTTTTTTTTTTTTTGAGATGGAGTCTCGCTCTGTGTGGCCCAGGCTGGAGTGCAGTGGCAAGATCTCAGCTCACTGCACACTCCACTTCCCAGGTTCAAGTGATTCTCCTGCATTGGCCCCCCAAGTAGCTGGAATTACAGGCACGCTCCACCACACCTGGCCAATTTTTTTTTTAATTTATTTTTTAGTAGAGACAGGGTTTTGCCATGTTGGCTAGGCTGGTCTCAAACTCCTGACCTCAAGTGATCCACCTTTCTTGGCCTCCCAAAATGCTGGGATTACAGGCGTGAGCTCATTTTAATATATTTTGTTTAGCTCTATATACACAAAATACATTTCAACATGGAGGCAAGATGAAAAATTGTTTAGATATTTTGCAATTTTTTATATCAAATGCAGTGTATATTTTAACAAATCACATCTCAACTTGTAATAGCCACATTTCTAGTGGCTGCCTTATTGGACAGCAGAGTCCTAGAATTTTCTTATCCTTTGTGTAAATTCTGTGCTTTCCCAGACTCTTAAATTTCAATTCCATGAATCATTTTTCAGTCCTCATCAGTCTTTTCTGAATTTATCTGCAAATTTGTAGCAATCATTTTGGCACTTGTGTATGTCATGTATGGTTGTTTCTTGTGTTGTTTCTACCCATTAATTGAAATTCCTTCCCTATTTAACGGCTAAGTAATACAGATTCAACTAAATTAACGCAAGGGGCATTAGGTACAAACTTTGCCCGGGCTTACTGCATATTAATACATATAAATGTTAATTTCTTTATCTGATCTGAGCACTGTTTTTTTTGTTTTTGTTTTTGTTTTCTTGAGACAGTCTCGTCTTTTGCCCAGGCTGGAGTGCAGTGGCGCCATCTCAGCTCACTGCAACCTCCACCTCTCAGGTTCAAGGATTCTCCTGCCTCAGCCTCCCGAGTAGCAAGGAGTATTACAGGTGCACACCACCACATCCAGCTAATTTTTGTATTTTTAGTAGAGATGGGGTTTTACCATGTTGGTCAGCCTGGTCTTGAACTCCTGACCTCAAGTGATCCGCCCACCTTGGCCTCCCAAAGTGCTGGGATTACAGGCGTGAGCCACTGTGTCCGGCCCACTGTTCTTTACTCTTCCCTCTCTTATCCTCCATGCTGAATTCTCAAAGCTACTATCTTAAATATCTTACATCTTTGCCCACTACTTTTTCCTTAGACCAAGACATTTCCTCCCCCCCCTCCCCCCTTTTTTTTTTTTTTTTTTTTTTTTTGGAGACAGGGTCTCACTCTATCACCCAGGCTTGAGTGAAATAGCGCACATCTTGGCCCACTGCAGCCTCGACCTCCCCAAGTAGCTGGGACTACAGGAATATACCACCATGCTGGGCTAATTTTTGTTTTTTTGGTAGAGATGGGGTTTTGCCATGTTGCCCAGGCTGGTCTTGAACTCCTGAGCTAAAGCAATCTGCCTGCCTGGGCTTTCTAAAGTGCTGAGATTACAGATGTGAACCCCTGCACCTGGCCAGACGTTTCTTGTTCGAGTTACTGCAATAGCATCCTAACTGGTCTCCCAAGCTCTAGTTTTTGTTCACTCACCCCTTCCTCCCTTCATGGTCCATACAGAAGCCATAATGATCTTTCCAAATACCATTTTGCTTCATCACTTAAAATCCTTATAGCTCTTCTTGGGTTAAAGTCTAAACTCAACCAGCATGGCTTGTGAAACCAGAAGGATGTGTAGCAAAATGGAAGAGAAATTTTCCAGGCCTAGGAGAGAAGAGATTGTCAGAAGCCCTAGGAGGAAGGTTGTGTAAGAATTAAAGATGCTGGAGTTCTAGAGAGGAAATAGACAAATAAGAATTTGGAGCAGTAAGCCAGGGCTGTATCTTAAAGGGACTTTTAAACCATGTTAATGAGTCTAGACGTTACATTAGGGAGAATAGGGATTCATCCTCTAGATTAGGTGCCCTACAATGGCAACTGTTAACTAAATTATAGCTACTTGTTTAATGGTTATCTCCACTAGCTGGTGATGTGGCCCCTGTCCAACTCTTAAGTCTTGTCTCCTGCCATTCTTTTCTACAACTTAGCTGCAGCCCCCCCTTCCCCTGCCCAACAGCAATGTACATATACCCAGACCTCCAGCTCCAACCAGACTGAAGTTCTGCAATCCACTTTGACCACCTTGTATTTATTCATCAACACTACCTACCCCTTTCTCTCCTTTGGCTAAATTTTGATCATTCTTCAGATCTCAACCTGTCACTTTCTTGTAGACTTCCTTTTCCAATGTTTAGACTAGTCCCATAGTCTGTATTTATTACATTCTATTATTATGATGTCTTATTTAATATCAGCTCCCCTCAGACTCAAGTCTCTTGAGAGCAAGAATTATTATTTACTGGTATATCCCTTGGCACATGGATACATTAGGAAAATGTTGATACTGAGAGTGTTCTGGGAGCATGAGGGCTGATTTCTCTCTTTGGAAATTTTAAGTTCCTAAACAGCTATTATCTTTACTCTTTCTCTAAATCATCCTTTTGTGTACTTCTTAGGTCTTGTGACCAGCATCAAAATTGGATTCCTTTGTGCTCACTTCCTCACAATTTCTTACAACTGTTAGTGAAGAGAAAGGATTAATGGGGACAGGGACAGGATTAAGAAATAGAGAGGGATGCTTTCAAATGTGCTAACTTCAGTGGGATGTCATGCCTCCTCTTGAATATTAACTTGAAATCAAGAAACCCATCTGGCTGAATGTTCCCATTTTGCCTGCAAAAAAGCAAATATCAGCAAAAATCACATGTTTTTTCTTGCAAGCTAGTTTAGATACTATATTGTGAGTATGTCTGTGAAAATACTAGTATAGTTACATTACTTTAAATGTGTCTTAATTAATTTTAATTCTAGTTCAGTTCTGCCGTGAGAGGCAGGTTAATAACGGAAAGAGCACAGGATTTGATGTCAGAGGAGTTAGGATTTTATCTACCTCTTATATTTCCTAACTGCATGACCCTCAACCCTTTTGATTTCTGCTTTACTAATTTCTACAATTATTTATGTAATTAAAATTCTTCACAAAATTGTGTGAATCAAATGTGATGATACAAGAAATACATTGTAGAGTATATGGTTTTATACAGATGATTTAATTTTTATTAATATTCCTTAATCACTATATATTTACAGATTCATTGTTCTAGGTGATTTAGTCTTCAGCATTCAGGAAATTTCTTTCTGAATTTTGATCTATTTCCATTTCATTTCCACAGTACTGAACATTGGTAAAAAATTGTATGAGGGTAAAACAAAAGAAGTCTACGAATTGTTAGATAGCCCAGGAAAAGTCCTCCTGCAGTCCAAGGACCAGATTACAGCAGGAAATGCAGCTAGAAAGAATCACCTGGAAGGAAAAGCTGCAATCTCAAATAAAATCACGAGTTGTATTTTTCAGTTGTTACAGGAAGCAGGTAAGCAGCTCTCTCAACGTCTCTTCTCTCACCTTCTCTGGTAAGCATGTTAATGTCTTTCATGTGAAGTTGGCATTAAGATGAACAACTTGTTTGCAGATGTTTCAAAAGCTAAGTGAATTTAAATCAAACCAAGAACTCTTAAACTTCATTATAACTCCTTATTTGGTTTGGGATTATTAGTGTCATTGAATTAAAAGGAATCTTAACAAGTTTGCTGTAATCTTATATCTGGCACATGCACTCTCTATGCAACTTACCTCTCCAAGGCCATCTTCACTTTAAGGAATTTGACTATGAAGGAAACCCATTTTAATGTTAAGCAGTTCTAACAGATGAACTGAAATTTACTCCCTGTAATTCTATACAAATGGTCTTTGTTCTGCCTCTGGGAGATAATACAGAATTTCAAATTCCTCTTCCACTTGAAAGCCCTGAAAAGTAGTTAAAGACAGCAACCAAACCTTCTCCTCCTGCCATTCCCCAAGTGAGAGATTTGAACTAAAACCCCAGAACGCCCTCCTGTTCAAAAACTGAATGAAGGCTCTATTTTCAATAGAGAAATAGATTCAAAAGACCACATGAAGATCAGAACATTGTGTGGTGGGTATTTGAAGCAAAGGGAAGGAAGTTAGGATAAAGAGGTTTTCTGGAGCGATTCAATCAGTTGCTGGTTGGTCTGTAGTATATGAAATTTCAGCTAGGAAAATATTTGAACTCTTTCTGCACAATGTAAATAGCCTCAATGCTTTGGATCATTCAACCTTTGAAGCCTTACCTATGAAATAAAAGCTTTTTCTTTATCATGCTTGCCAGTTCTAATTTTATAATTTAATAACTTTCCTTTTAATTCCAATATTCCCCGTTGCCCTTTCATTTCTTAGAGTTTCTAGTAGCACTAATCTTTCTTAAATTCAAAAGGGGATTTAATGCTTTTGTTTTCAGTTAAGTTAGATGTAACTGCCTTACACAAAATAACAAGGTAATGTAATTTAAATACATTGTCAGTGCATTCCTGGAGTAGTTTTGTCTCTTCCAAAGTATCCTATTTCACAATTTTGGCTAATGTGAAAAAGATTTAATTGCAAACCTGGATTGTCATCTACATCATAAATCCCTCCGTGCTGTGAAAGTGAGTATATTGCTATAAATTTAAAGGATCTTCCAGAGTTCCTAAGTCACAGAATCTAAGATTTTTATTTCAAAGTTTCTTGATTGGTAGCTTCCCAGTGACTGAGGTAATTTCTAAAGAGAGCATCAAATTAATTTTAGGTTCCTTTTGCAATACAGATAAATGTTCCATCTATTTATTTATTTATTTATTTATTTGTTTGTTTGTTTGTTTGTTTTGAGTCAGAATCTTGCCTTGTTGCCCAGGCTGGAGTGCAGTGGCACAATCTCGGCTTACTGCAACCACCGTCTCCTGGGTTCAAGCGATTCTCATGCCTCAGCCTCCCAGGTAGCTGGGATTACAGTTATAGGTGCACGCCATCATACCCGGCTAATTTTTGTATTTTTAGTAGAGACAGGGTTTTGCCATGTTGGCCAGGCTGGTCTCGAACTGCTGGTCTTAGGTGATCTACCCGCCTTGGCCTCCCAAAGTGCTGGGATTACAGGTATGAGCCACTGTACTTGGCCTGTTCCTTTTTTTTTTTTTTTTTTTGCTTCCCAAGTTTTAACTCTCCCCATTCACTTAAACATTTTTTAAAGCGCTTAACTCTTTAAAATGTTAGCAGTCAGAAGATTATTTTCTGTGTACCCTTGGTAGTTTCACATAGCTACAGGATTATATTAAGTAATGGAAGATAAAGCCTGACTTTTTATTTGCTTATTAATGTATTTTCTGAGTGTATTTACACTCATCCCATTATCCATTTCCAGAACTTTGTAACAAGTAAATTAGAATGATTCAGTTGTGTTATGTGTGTCCAGGACGTTCTCTGTTTTAACTCTGAGAGTCCTGTGCTCAGGGGAACAGGGGAGGTTACCTAAATGAAATACTCCAATAATTATCTTTAAACTACTTTATTTGGCACTTAACATAGCTAAAACTTAATTGGTTCACAGGAAATGTTGAAAGATATTTTCCAGGTTTTATGTCTAGTACTGTGAAACTAAGTAAACCTGAATTTTTTTAAATTTCTGAGCAGACTAGTTTTAGGGTACATATTAGGAATTCCATTAAACCTTATATCATTTTTACTTGCTTAGTCATATAAATGCCTCATCTAGTTGGCCATCAGTGGTCTATTTAAAACTGTTGTTTACAACCAGGGTTATGTTCCAAATTAAGGTAGAAAGTAGAGGGGAAAGAGCATCGGGATGAGAATCAGAAAATCAGTATTCTACTTTTCTCATTGTCACTCAGGAATAAACAGTAAAGGACTATATGAATAAGAAGTAATCTTTTCCCATGGAAATAGTATAACTGTGCCATAACTATGTTATACAATTTGTGGATTTGGTTTTATTACTTAAAAATTAAAATGTGGCCTTCTCAGTGATGATGAAATCCCAATTTCATCGCAGAAATTCACTATAATTACATAAACTGTGATAATAGTATATGAAGAACCGTACTACAGTTGCTAAACCGCAGATGGGAATCTGGACCGATCTAAAAGAGGGACGGCCACAGGGACATATGTATTAGCTAGAATTAGTATTCTAGCTTATATATGTTCATTGTCTTTCAGAGTGTGTAAGTGACATAAACATTTTTTAGTAACTTGAATGAGAGTTTTGAGTTTTGTAGACAACTAAGATAAACAATGGGAATTTTTTCTCACCATGCAGAGTCATGGAATTTGCTTTCATATTTAGCAGTATTAGAAGCCATCATTGTGTCATCTAAACTGAGTCTCTTTTAGAAACTTTTAGGGTTTTTTTGTGCAGAGGTGATTACCGTAGCTTCATTATGTGCTTTTGGTTCTCTTTGGTATCTTTATAGTAAAGATAGAATTGGATACTACTGTGTCCAGCTTGGTAGACAAATGAGCAAATATATGACTAATGATTAGCAGACCTAAGAGAGAAGAGCTCTTGAAGCCAACGATGTAGTTACTACCCCAAGTTGAGAATTGATTAAAGTCACCTGTCTATCCATGAGCCTGATCATTCATTAAAAGTTAAACAACAGCTTACATCTAATTTTTTTTTAAAAAAAAGGTTAAAATGACAATTTTACTTCCCCTCTTTTCATTTTTTCCTTAGGGTTTCTGTTCATGCAACATACCACAGTTCTTTCCCTTTTTCATTTTAATCTTACGAGTCAGATTTAAAGGGAAGGCAGAGGAAATAGTGTAGGGTTTGGACAGTGTGTTTCAAGTCCAGGCTCCATTACCAAATGGCAACATGACCTAGTGTGTGAAATTACTTCTTTGAACCTCTGTTTTTTTCACTGTAAAATGTATAAATAATAATACCTACCTCAAGGCTGGGCGTGGTGGCTCACACCTGTAATCCCAGCACTTTGGGAGGCTGAGGTGGGTAGATCACGAGATCAGGAGTTCGAGACCAGCTAACCAACATGATGAAACCCTGTCTCTACTAAAAATACAGAAATTAGCCAGGCGTGGTGGTGCACGCCTGTAATCCCAGCTACTCAGGAGGCTGAAGCAGGAGAATCTCTTGAACCCAGGAGGCAGAGGTTGCAGTAAGCTGAGATCAGGCTGCTGCACTCCAGCCTGGGTGACACTTTGTCTCAAAAAAAAAAAAAACCTACCTCAAAATTTTATGCACAGTTAAATGAAACAACATATACAAAACACTTAGCACAGTGGAGGGTTTCCATAAATAGAAGCTCCCTTCATGTATGGATACACATATAACAGCAAAGATCCCCAATTCTTTCCTGATAATAAAAGACTAGAGGATTAGGTTGGGATTGGAAATAGTAATGCAGGCTGAAAATGAGCATTATCTCAAACCCATGTAGGTTTCCAGGAGTTATTTTAATTCATGTTAATGCTGTAGCATTACTTTGTACTGTGATGTAATAACACTTCCCAGAGAGGCAATATAGCAAAGTGGTTAAGTGGGTGGCTCCTAGAGACAGGGTAGGTTGGAAATCCTGCTTTACCTAATACTAGCTGACATGACTGCTGTGTGTTAGTGTCCGTACCTGTTTTGTTGGATTGATCTTAATAGTATCTTATCAAATGTTTGGAGAATTAAACAAAAAAAGATGTATTTAAAATGATTAGAACAATATCTGCCATCAAATAGGCTCCTGATTTTTTTTAAAGAAAATTGTTACAAATACATAAAATTTACCAGTTTGACCATTTTTAGGTGTCCAATTCAGGGGCATTATGTGCATTCACAATGTTGTACACTCATCCCATTATCCACTTCCAGAACTTTTTCATCATCCCAAACAAACTGTGTAGCATTAAACAATAACTATTCCTTCCACTCCTCAGCCCTTGGTAACTTCCATTCTCTTTCTGTCTGAATTTGCCTATTCTAGTTACCTCATATAAGTCGAATCACAAGTATTTGTCCTTTTGCATTTTGTGTTTTTCTTTTTTTTTGTTTTCTTTTTTTTTTTTTTTTTGA
>NW_016813959.1:1043964-1048339 GCF_001698545.2 Rhinopithecus bieti | reverse complement strand
CATTTTGTGTTTTCATTTAGCCTAGTGTTTTTAAGCTTCATCCGTATTATATAGCATGGATGTATCACAAATTTTCATTCCTTTTTATGGCTGAACAATACATTGTATGTATAGTCATGTGCTGCTTACTGTTTGAGTCAACAACTGACCACCTCTACATTAAATAAAAGAAAAAAACTACACTTACTTTGATAGAGGTTCTTTGTTTTTTGTAAAGGGTAGAGTTTTATTGTGCCTCAGATCTACCTTTTTACATATCATTTCAATCTTTTTTAACTTTGGTTATCAATATGTAGGTATTAAAACTGCCTTCACCAGAAAATGTGGGGAGACAGCTTTCATTGCACCCCAGTGTGAAATGATTCCAATTGAATGGGTTTGCAGAAGAATAGCAACTGGTTCTTTTCTCAAAAGAAATCCTGGTGTCAAGGAAGGATATAAGTTTTACCCACCTAAAGTGGAGTTGTTTTTCAAGGTAATTATCTTATGCCTCTATTTTATGTCTTACTATAACATGGCAATAAATTTATAATTAGAAACTCTAAAGGTTTAAATATTCAAGCAAAGTTTTTGATATTTTGATATTGCAAATGTCATCCCAAAATTTGTCTTATCTAGTTGCCAGTGTCAATAATGTACACTTCCATTAGCAATGATAGATCAAATTTTAAAAAGAAAGCATCTGAAAATCTTACCTTTGAACCAAGATGACTAATAGGAGGACAAGAAAACTAACATTTAGTTAATTTTTTAAAATTTAGTTGAAATCTTTTATATTCTAATACAGGAAAACTATACTAACAATGTCTCTTGTAAGTAAAAATATATAAATAAAGGTTGTAAGAATCAGTGGTTATGAATTTTTATAGGCTTTACTGCTTTAACCATCTTCATTTATGCTGTTAAGCATAGATCTGCTTGGGAAGCAATATCAGTGTTGCTTTTTAATCAATAAGTTATATAACTTGTGTATTATGATTATATAGATGAAGAATTTATAAAGATATTGTCATATAAAGTTGGGACACAGCTTAGAATAGAATGAAATTATTTCATTTTTTTCATTTACCTCTTTGTCTGAGGTCTCTTGAATTATCAAATAATGTCCCTAAAAAATTATAGTCCTGTATAAATTCTAATAAAAAGTGAGGTCAGGAAGTTATGAGAACTGTAGTTTTGGAAAGATTTGATTGATTAAAATGTGCTTTGACCTTCCTGTCATGTCTGATGACTGTTACTAAGGAAAACAAAATCAGAAACTTAAATTCTGTTTAAATTCGTTTTTAGAGGTTAAATTCTTTGAAATACTTTGTGACCTAGAATAAGTTACTCACCTAAATACTTTGAATTTTAAAGTGCTATTGAGAGTAGACAAATTAAGAGTGATAGTTTTTTCTGCTTGCAGGAGCTAACTAGGAAAAAAAGAAAAAAGGAGTAATAATTGCTTTGAATTAAGGAGTATCATAAACAAAAAAATTCTTTAGATGTCTCATTTTGTTGCTCAGGCTGCTCTTGAACTCCTAGGCTCAAGCAATCCTCCTGCCTCAGCCTCCTAAATTACTAGGACCACAATGTGAGCCATTGCACCTGGCTCAAAATTTCTTTCTTTTCTTTTCTTTTTTTTTTTGAGACGGAATCTCCCTCTGTTGCCTAGGTTAGAGTGCAGTAGCGCCCTCTCAGCTCACTGCAAGCTCTGCCTCCCGGGTTCACGCCATTCGCCTGCTTCAGCCTCCTGAGTAGCTGGGATTACGGGTGCGTACCACCACACCCAGCTAATTTTTGTATTTTTAGTAGACGGGGTTTCACCATGTTGGCTGGGCTGGTCTCGAACTCCTGACCTTGTGATCCGCCCACCTCAGCCCCACCAAAGCACTGGGATTACAGGTGTGAGCTACCATGCCCAGCCGTGGCTGAAAATTTCTAAGGAGTTCATGCTCAAGGTGAAAAGGATGTTGGTTTTCTGAAAAGTTCAAAATTTTAGATTTAAGTTAATTGTACTACTATACTTTATTCACAGGATGATGCTAATAATGACCCACAGTGGTCTGAGGAACAGCTGATTGCTGCAAAATTTTGCTTCGCTGGACTTGTTATAGGCCAAACTGAAGTGGATATCATGAGTCATGCTACACAGGCTATATTTGAAATACTGGAGAAATCCTGGTTGCCCCAGAATTGTACACTGGTTGATATGAAGGTACAGATAAAACAATGGGATTTGAAAGTAAAGGTTAGAGTTGAGAGATGCTTTCATAGAATAGTTTTTGAAAACTTTGTTGACGTGCTATTTCCAGATTGAATTTGGTGTTGATGTAACCACCAAAGAAATTGTTCTTGCTGATGTTATTGACAATGATTCCTGGAGACTCTGGCCATCAGGAGATCGAAGCCAACAGAAAGACAAACAGGTAGATAATGTGTCAGGTTTTTTATCCTTTTTGAGGTCAAGCTGAGATAGAGGAGAAAGGAGAGATGAGGGGAAAAAGCAAATTATTGTTCCTAATGATAGGAACCTGTTTTGTTGATTGCTGTTTATTTTTAAAGATAAATATCTCCAGTATCTTAATATAAGAATAATAGGAATAATACTTTACATTTATAAAGCAAATTTCTCATCTGTTATCTTAATAACATTCCCACAAGAATAACAGCAAGTACTATCTTTGACTAAATGAAAACTAAGGGTCTTAAGAGGATGGGTGTCTTCACAATTACTAGAGTCAGGGGCAGATCTAGGACTCTATCCCAAGTCTCCTGGATGTTACCAGGCTCCATTTCTGCTCCTATAAAAAAACAGTAGACACTTTGCAAAAGAAGATATTCATGTAGCCAACAAACATGAAAAAAAGCTCATCATCAGTGATCATTAGAGAAATGCAAATCTAAACCGCAATGAGATACCATCTCACACAAGTCAGAATGGCTGCTATTAAAAAGTCAGGAAACAACAGATGCTGGAGAGGCTGTGAAGAAATAGGAACACTTCTATACTGTTGGTGGGAATGCAAATTAGTTCAGCCATTGTGGAAGACAGTGTGGTGATTCCTCAAGGATCTGGAACCAGAAATACCATTTGACCCAGCAATCCCATTACTGGGTATACACCCAAAGGAATATAAATCATTCTACTGTAAAGACACGTGCACAGGAGCAGCACTATTTATAATAGCAAAGACATGGAACCAACCCAAATGCCCATCAGTGATAGACTGGATAAAGAAAATGTGGTACATGCACACCATGGAATACTATGCAGCCATAAAAAAGAATGAGATTGGCCAAGGTGGGTGGATCACAGGGTCAGAAGTTCAAGACCAGCCTGCCTGGCCGAGATGGTGAAACCTTGTCTCTAAAAATAAAATAAAATAAGCCAGGCATGGTGGTGGGCGCCTGTAATCTCAGCTACTCGGAAGGCTGAGGCAGAGAATTGTTTCAACCCAGGAGGCGGAGGTTGCAGTGAGCCAAGATCGTGCCACTGTGCTCCAGCCTGGTTAATAGAGCGAACCTCTGTCTCAAAAAAAAAAGAAAAAGAAAAGAATGAGATCATGTCCTTTGCAGGGAAATGGATGAAGCTAGAAGCCATCATCCTCAGCAAACTAACACAGGAACAGAAAACGAAACACCACATATTCACACTCATAAGTGGGAGTTGAACACTGAAAACACATGGACACAGGGAGGGGAACAACACAAACCGGGGCCTCTTGCAGGGTGGGGAACAACGGGAGGGAGAGTATTAGGACAAATACCTAATATATATGGGGCTTAAAACCTAGATGACAGGTTGATGGTGCAGCAAACTACCATGGCACATGTATACCTATGTAACAAACCTGCACATTCTGCACATGTATTTAAAATAAAAAATAACCAAATTAGAGCAAGACCCTTTCTATACCTAATATATAAAAATTCTCAAGGCAGTTAATTGTAGTTGCTAGTACAGAAAACACTTAAGAGAAAATAAAAGTATACTGTGGAACTTTCTCTAGTTTAATTCAGGAAGTGAAAAGATGCATTTTCAGAAGTATCCCTTGCTATACAAGCTCTTCATCCCTCCCCAAAACACAGAAACCAGATAGTTTCAGGTAGCAAGAGATACTTGTTTTCTAAACTTTCTTATTTTCTAGTCTTATCGGGACCTCAAAGAAGTAACTCCTGAAGGGCTCCAAATGGTAAAGAAAAACTTTGAGTGGGTTGCAGAGAGAGTAGAGGTAAACCTTCTATAGTGAAACTGTACTGTATTATGTATTATGTGTTTTTCTTCTAAGAAAATCTTGTTTCAAAAGAAAAAAATGGGAGAGTATAGTGCTTTTCTCTTCAGTGACTTTGTTTTATTTTATTTTATTTTATTTATTTTATTTTATTTTATTTT
>NW_016813959.1:1036036-1040465 GCF_001698545.2 Rhinopithecus bieti | reverse complement strand
CTAGGTTTTAAGCCCCATATATATTAGGTATTTGTCCTAATACTCTCCCTCCCGTTGTTCCCCACCCTGCAAGAGGCCCCGGTTTGTGTTGTTCCCCTCCCTGTGTCCATGTGTTTTCAGTGTTCAACTCCCACTTATGAGTGTGAATATGTGGTGTTTCGTTTTCTCTTCAGTGACTTTGTTTTATTTTATTTTATTTTATTTATTTTATTTTATTTTATTTTATTTTAGAGACACAGTCTCGCCCTGTCACCCAGGCTGGAGTGCAGTGGCCGGATCTCAGCTCACTGCAAGCTCCGCCTCCCAGGTTCATGCCATTCTCCTGGCTCAGCCTCCTGAGTAGCTGGGACTACAGGCGCCCGCCACCACGCCCGGCTAATTTTTTGTATTTTTAGTAGAGATGGGGTTTCACCGTGTTAACCAGGATGGTCTTGATCTCCTGACCTCGTGATCCGCCTGCCTCAGCCTCCCAAAGTGATGGGATTATAGGCGTGAGCCACCGCGCCCGGCTTTTCAGTGACTTTGAAAGTGGGGAACACTTTTAGGAAATGTATTAGCTGGGCAATCCTTACTAGTATACTGGAACTCCCTGCTGTTAAGCTGGCCAATACACACCTCCCAGATCCTGTTGGGGAAACCTGGAATCTGTCTCCTCCCTACCCCGCAGGAGAAACCTTATATTTCCTGCTCACCTCCACTGCTACTCAGAGTTCTATTAGCATGGGATGGATGGAACTCTGTGTGGCTTTAAATATTACTTTTAAGTTTTATGGTATTACTCTAATTCTGGGAGTTGAATGGGGTTTGTGATTATGCGAGGGTCGTAATCATATTTGAGAACATTATTCTCAAAGGAATATATATATTTTGAGTTCCAAGCAATTAACTTACAAAGACTTAGAACATGACTTCTGATTTGGCTAATCAGAAGTCTGCCTTGGCCTCCCAAAATGCTGGGATTATAGGCGTGAGCCGTCACTGCTGGCCACTAGGCTTTCTTAATACTCACCTCCAAAGAGCTTAAGGTACTCTAGGAGCTTAGAAAAGAAAAGCATCCATTAAACAAAGTGCACTAAAGGTCTTAGGATGAAATATTTTGTATTATAATTTCCTGAATATTAATTAAAAGAGTTTGAGTATCTTTACTGTTTATTTTAAATAAACATAATTTGTCTCATAAAAATTGAATTCTTTAGGTCTTAATGATGAAGACCACTTTCCTTTATATATTGAGATTATTTTAAAAAATAAATCCTGTCTTTTTGTTCTGTTTGTCTCTGTCTTAAATTTGATCTGTTAAGAAAGAAAATATTGTGCCCAGATGTAATTTCACTACAAACTCTAGCTCATTTATTCATTTTTGTTTTTATATTCTTTTCATATCCATGTATTTTTTCTTCAGTTGCTGTTGAAATCAGAAAGTAAGTGCAGGGTTGTAGTGTTGATGGGCTCTACTTCTGATCTTGGTCACTGTGAAAAAATCAAGAAGGCCTGTGGAAATTTTGGCATTCCATGTGAACTTCGAGTAACATCTGCGCATAAAGGACCAGATGAAACCCTGAGGATTAAAGCTGAGTATGAAGGTAAACCACAAGTAATATGGACATTTCAGGTATTTCTGATATTGCTAAAAGAAATTACACACTTTAATAATGCTGAAAAAGAGCTTTGTCACTTTTCTAAGGGAAAAACACATGATATACTAGGCTTTCTTTTTTTCTTTTTTTTTTGAGACGGCATCTCGCTCTGTCGCCCAGGCTGGAGTTGCAGTGGCGCCATCTCAGCTCACTGCAAGCTCCACCTCCCAGGTTCACGCCATTCTCCTGCCTCAGCCTCCTGGGTAGCTGGGACTACAGGCGTCTGCCACCACGCCCGGCTAATTTTTTGTATTTTTAATAGAGACGGGGTTTCACCGTGTTAGCCAGGATGGTCTTGATCTCCTGACCTCATGATCCAACCACCTTGGCCTCCCCAAGTGCTGGGATTACAGGCATGAGCCATCACCGCCAGCTACTAGGCTTTCTTTCTTAATGCTCACCTCCAGAGAGCTTAAGGTACTCTAGGAGCTTAGAAAAGAAAGGAGCAGGGAGAAAGAATTAAAAATGCAAGTATGAAAAGAAAACAAAGACTAGAATGATGAGAACCTCTGCCATCCTTACCTGGTAAGAAGGCCCTGGAGCATTGCTTCTAATATGCTCCAATACAAAATAGGCCCCCACAGTTACAGGAGGTGGACGGTTGAAACAGCAGGTTCTCCTGCGAATCTTTAAATTGCCACCCTTTCCTGGGAGGCAGTCAGATAGGAAAGTAAGGAATAGTTTCAGAATACAGTACATAAAAAATAATGGTATAGCAGTGATCTAAAATAGTGGAGTCCTGGGTTTACAACCAAATGTTTCTCAACTGGAAAAAAAAGTTTATTGAGTATTTCATCTACAGGTCGTTGCTATGGAAGTGTAGTTACTAATTTGGGAAAAGCGGGAGGTTGGGGGAACTCAAGACTCCTTTGATAGCTAATGAATTCTAGAACTCTTTTCAGAGAATTGCAAATACATGTAATTTTGGATTCTAGGTTAGAAATCTCTGCTTTAGGAAACAAACAAGGATAATTTATAAATTTATCAAAGAATGAATTGCTTAAGAGATTATGTTAAAAAATTTATCAAAGGGCCTTAAAAATTTGGGGACACTATATTAATTAAACTTTCCTTCAACTCTTGCTTCAAGACGTGTCCCTAAACCCGTAGTCTATATTAACTGGTCTCCCTGCACCGGTTGAGGGACCACCCAGTCAGGAAAGACACCTGTTCAGATGGTGTCATTCTTCACTTTGGCCAGCCTACGCAGCAATAGAAGAAGCCTATGAGCTATTCCCTCACTAACACCCTGCTATCCCCTTTATAATGTAGATCCCAAAAACAGCCAAACCTATTCCAGCTCCTTTATTACTTGACTTACAGTAAGTGGCAGAGTAACCTTATATTTTGAATATATGTGTAATAATAGTGTCTTTTATGTTTTTTCAGAGAAGACTATTCAAGGACCTCAAGTCATTAAAACATATAGGCCTTAAACCCCCCCCCCCAAAAAAAAAACCCTGTCTTTAAATCTCTTTTGAATGTTTAGCATAATTATAAACTTGTTATTTCCCTAGGGGATGGCATTCCTACTGTATTTGTGGCAGTGGCAGGCAGAAGTAATGGTTTGGGACCAGTGATGTCTGGGAACACTGCATATCCAGTTATCAGCTGTCCTCCCCTCACACCAGACTGGGGAGCTCAGGATGTGTGGTCTTCTCTTCGACTGCCCAGTGGTAAGATACATTGAATTTTTAAAAACTGTTCATTACAAGCATTTAACAGATGCACAACAGTAGACAGAATAGCATAATAAAATCTCATGTACCCATGACCTAGCTTCAGCAATTAACATCTTGTGTCTATAGCCATCTCCTGCTGGATTATTTTAAAGCAGAACTTAGACATTATAGTAATTTATACTTAATTATACGTTTAAGTAATACGGGCTCTAGTTTTTAAATCATAATCATGATATTGTTACAGAACAAAAGGGGCCCACTTCTGATGCATTAGAAACCGGTACTGTCTAAGCCACCAGGTTTTTGAGAAAGAAAGGCTTCCTCTTTCAAGTTGACCAGTAAGGACACATGAGTCCAGCTCAAATCTGTCCCCCTGTGCTGGCTTTATGGCAGTAATCTTACTCGAAAAAGTTTAGGGGATAGATTCTGGGATTAGTAGGTGATTGGTGGAAGGAAAAGGGAGATCTAGAAAGTCCTTGGGCATGTGCAGTTATCTCTTCATGTTATTTCATGGATCGTGTGTGTAAATTTGGGGGAGTTAGAATGAAATGTGGTGGAAATTGGGCCTGTGACATCAGTCAGCTGGTTCTGTGCAGACTTTAGTTGGCCATATTGTTTAATCTACCATTCTGCAAACTCAAGAATTTCTGTTAGTTGTTGGTGTCTTTTAACTCTTGGGGACACAGTTTCAATAGCATATTCACACCTAAGAAAGAGTAGTGGTAATTTCTTAAGATACAATTTTTAGTTGGTGTCCAAGTTTTCTAATTGTCTCATCTGTTTGTTCAGATCCACCACAGTCCTTATATTGCATTTAGTTGATAACCTCTTAATTTTTTTAATACATAACAATTCATCCTCCCTTCTTCCCTTTCATTTTTTCGATAGAATTTTCTGCGTTTTGGATTTGGCTTTTTACATTTCTAGGTGGTGGTAAACATGCTCTTCCATTCCCTATATTTTCTATAAACTGATGGTGAGATCTGTAATAAAATCAAGTTTGGATTTTTTTTTCCCAAGAATTCATAGTATTGAGTTTTTTTTAAAAGTAAATGTGATCGTGTTACTTCTGTAGAGAGAATAAAATTTTATTCTTTTTTTTTTTTTTTT
>NW_016813959.1:1019389-1035693 GCF_001698545.2 Rhinopithecus bieti | reverse complement strand
GTCTCTATCTCCTGACCTCGTGATCCACCCATCTCGGCCTCCCAAAGTGCTGGGATTACAGGCTTGAGCCACCGCGCCCGGCCCCTAAAATTTTATTCTTAAATATTGGGGATAAGGCTGGGCGCAGTGGCTCATGCCTGTCATCCCAGCACTTTGGGAGGCTGGGTCTCTTGAGGTCAGGAGTTCAAGACTTGCCTGGCCAATATGGTGAAACCTCATCTCTACTAAAAATACAAAAATTACCTGGGCATGGTGGTGAGCACCTGTAATCCCAGCTACTCAGAGGCTGAGGTAGGAGAATCACTTGAACCTGGGAGGCGGAGGTGAGTCAGGATTGCACCACTGGACTCCAAACTGGGCAACAGAGTGAGACTCCATCTCAAAATTAAAAATTGGGGATAAAAGATAATAAGATAGGGAAGTCCCCTTTTGGCTGATGGAACTGAATCACATGTTGTGGTTTGTTCATCATAGACCAAGATATGATCTGACGTTCTGCAGTTTATGAGGGTCAATATTGTTTCAGTAGGAGCAGATTTGCTTTATTACTGAAATCCCTAACTTTTGTCATAGCTGTATATATCCAGTCATGATACATATCAAGTATACTAAGTCCTTGAGCCCTCCAACCTGGTCCAGTGGACTGGCTTTTCTCTAGGCATCCTGTATTGCTGTTGTCTTAGGATCCCCCTTTACCATCATTTTAGAGACCCATTTTGCCTTTCTCTAGGCTTGGATCTCCCGTGTTTTCCCCTTACTTGGTTTATTTTTATTTTGTTGGAGTACATTCTTGAACTTAGGGGCAAAAGAATACAAAAGGTAAATTTTGATACCTTGTATATCTGAAATGTTTATATTGAAGCCCTATACTTACTATCAAATTAGAATCCTATGCTGAAAATCATTTTGCCTTGGAATTTTGGGAGCATTGCTACTCCACTGTCTCCAAACATCCACAGTTGAGGACTCCATTGCTTTTCCACCAGTCTGATTCTAGGTTTCTCAGGAATTTTCTCTGGAAACTTTCAGGATCTTTTGTCTGTTTTCATTGTTCTTAAATTTTACACAGATGTGACGTGCTGAGTCTGTTTGCATTATGGACTTTTGGTGGGCTCTTTTAATCTGAAATTCTAATTTCTTAGTCCCTATTTTCCTTGAATTATTTAATTTTCTTACCCCTCCATATTCTCTCTTCTCTCATTTTTGAATTCATTCAAATTTGGTCTTCCCTTGATTTCTATTCTACTTGTCTTGTTGCTATACTTTCTGGAATATTTCCTCAATTTTACATTCCAGCCCTTCCATTGAGTTTTTCTTTTTTCCTCCTTGAGATGCAGTCAGGCTCTGTTGCCCAGGCTAGAGTGCAATGGCACAATCTCGGCTTTACTGCAGCCTCCGTCTCCCAGGTTCAAGCGGTTCTTGTGCCTCAACCTCCCAAGTACCTGGGATTATAGGTGTGCACCACCACGCCCGGCTGAGTTTTGTATTTTTAGCGGAGACATGGTTTCACCATGTTGGCCAGGCTGGTGTCGAACTCTTAACCTCAGGTGATCTGCCTGCCCTGCCCTCCCAAAGTGCTGAAGTTACAGGCGTGAGCCACTGTACCCGGCCTTCATTTTGGATACAGGTGTTTTTGTTTTTGTTTTTTGACACAGGATCTTGCTCTGTTGCCCAGGTGGGAGTGCAGTGGCGTGATCCTATCTCACTGGACCCTTAAATTCCTAGGCTCATGTGATCCACCCACCTCAGCCTCCCAAGTAGCTACAACTACAGGCCCACATCATCACACCTGGCTAATTTTTTTACTTTTTGTAGAGAAGGGCACTTCGTATGTTGCCCAGGCTTGTCCTGAACTCCTGGGCTCAAGCAATCTTCCCACCTCAGCCTCCCAAAGTGTTGGGATTGGATAGGAACCACTGCCTCTGGTTTTTTTTAACATGATGTTTTTATATTTCTTTTGGTTTTTGTTTTCTGGGCTTTTGTTGTTGTTGTTGTTTGTGTTTGTGTGTTTTTAAATTTCCAAGAGCTCTTTTTTGTTCTCTGGAGAAGATGATTACAGTCTGTTGCATATAGTTACTTTCCTCAACTGTCTGGTAATCCTTGGCTGTTTGCTTTTTTAAGAGTGGAGTACTATAAAAAACCAATTGGAAACTTCAAATGGGTGGTGTGTGTCAAAATTGGGCTTCACTGTGGGGTGTATCTGGTAGTGATTGTTCTTCAAATAACCCCTCACATTAATGTCTAGGTATTTTCTTAAGCGTTGACCAGAATTACTCACAGAACAAAAGTGTCTGGTGTCCCCTGGTTCAAAGACACCTAGACTGTGAAGTCTGTTTTACCTTCAGAAAAATTAAAGGTCTGGCATGGTGGCTCATGCCTATAATCCCAACACTTTGGGAGGCAGAGATTGGTGGATTGCCTGAGCTCAGCCTAGGCAACCTGGCGAAACCCCGTCTCTACCAAAAATACAAAAATTAGCTAGGCATGGTGGCACACTCCTGTAGTCCCAGCTACTTGGGAAGCCAAGGTGGGAGGATCACTGGGGCCTGGAAGTTGAGGCAGTAGTGAGCCGTGATGGCACCACTGCACTGCGGATGACAGAGCGAGACCCTGTCTCAGAAAAAAATAAATAATGTTTAAAAAGAAAAAAAATTGCTACAGTGCTTTAAAGAGGCAGTTACTCGGGTAGATGGAGTGGAGAAGGAGATATGAGGGCCTAGCTGCTTCTTAGACTTCAAGTCAGTCATCTTACCTAGTCCCTATTCCCTTCCAAAGGTATCTGGTGCCACTAATTTAGTCAGTCAACCTTTCGGGAAGTTCTGTAATGTCAATCATATTGCTTCTTATCTTTCCCTGCTTTCAGTTTAGGATTAAGTTTTCTTTCTTTTTCTTTTTTCTTTTCTTTTTTTTTTTTAAGACGGAGTTTTGCTCTTGTTGCCCAGGCTGGAGTGCAATGGCGCAATGTCAGCTCACTGCAACCTCTGCCTCCCAGGTTCAAGCGATTCTCCTGCCTCAGCCTCCCAAGTAGCTGAGATCACAGGCATGCACCACCACGCCCAGCTAATTTTGATTAAGTTTTCTTGGTCTGCTAAGTTAGCTACTACTCTATTTGCCTTTCAATTGCCAAAATGTTACTGCTGTTATCAGGCCTTGTGTGTTCATGCCTATTTCCTTTATTCCCTTTGCTGTTTTTATAAGCTCTGAGAATTAAATTTTGTGCCTAAGCTATCTTTAACAAGATGTGACTATACAAATGTCTCAAGCTAAAAATCGGCAGCTACAAATAAAGCTGTAACCAAATTTATGCCAGAATTGTATAGATATCCATGGAGCTTACAAAAGGGGAGCATGATGAGCAAAAAATTGGCAATTTTTATAGTAGTGCTGTATCAGGAGTGACAGATAATCTGGAAGACTTGTACATAATGATCACTAGAATCTTTTGAGGAGTAGTTTTACAGTAACCTGTGTAAAATCCTGAAGACTGCCCATATTTCTCATCTCTGATGTCATGCTCACTAGATAACTTTTTTTTTTTTTTTTTTTTTAACAATTTAAGCTATTCTTTTACCAGAAAGGGTGTCCTGGGCAGGAGACACAGGTTATTTCAACTATTAGAGTGGAGCACTCTACCCAGTGTGCTAACAATAATGGTTGACATTCTTGGAGCACATACTGTGTACCAGGCAATGCTCTAAGCACTTTATATTATTAACTCATTGAAGTGTCACATCAGGTAGCTACTAGTTACAATTCCCTTCTCACAGAAGAGGAGAATAAATTAACATGAAGTAACTTGACCAATACCACACAGTAATGGGTGGAGCTCCATAAAATAATGTGTTAATACAAATTAGTAAATTGGCCTTGTGATTTGTATTTGACTCTGTTCTTGTTGTGGATAATGGTAGTCAAAGAGCCTGATGAATTCCAAGAATACTGGGAAAATGGAGCTTTTGGATATAGTCCCTGATTCTAGCAAACACTAGACATAATAGTACCACCTCAAGACACTCTGCCTGAGCAGACATGTGGCCCCTAGGATGTTACTTTCTTATTCTGCTGTCTTGGATCTTATTACTATTTATTTATAACTTGACATTTCCTAAAATTATTCTCTGGATTTGATTTTTTTTTTACTGCTTAAAAATGTTAAAATAGTTCAAATGCAGACAGAAAGATTAGTTAGAAAATTATCAAAACAACATAGCTCAGGTTTGTCTAAGAACAGGTACTTCTGGCCACTTACCTTGACCCTTATTTTACTTCAGTTGCTCTTCGCCAGGGATTGAAAGGGATAGTGTATGTGAACAGAAATGTCTCTTCATGGCAGGTAATACTGACTGCTTTTCCTCTTATAATCACTTTACCACTCCGGTATTAAAGACAGTTCTTCTAGAGATTCTACTTTAGAATAATGCAGTAGCTTTTTATTTTCTGTGGCAGGACTGCTCTGAGTATAAAATTTTTTGTGAGGTTGTATTTTCATTATTTATTGAGCTCAATTTTCTGTCTTTTCCTTTCTGAACCAATAGGTCTTGGCTGTTCAACCATACTTTCTCCAGAAGGATCAGCTCAATTTGCTGCTCAGATATTTGGATTAAACAACCATTTGGTATGGAGCAAACTGCGAGCAAGCATTTTGAACACATGGATTTCCTTGAAGCAGGCTGACAAGAAAATCAGAGAATGCCATTGAATTTTTTAGGGGAAAAACTACAAAGTTCTAATTTAGCTGAAGGAAAATCAAGCAAAATGAAAAGGTAATTTTAAATTAGAGAACACAAAATGTATTAGTGAATAAATGCTTCTCTAGATCCATATTAATAAACATGAACACCTAACCTCTCCTTTCTTAGGTTAGACACCAAGATATTTCAGCCAGCCTTATCATTCCTCTTATTTTATCCTTTTTTCCTTAAGTATTGGTGGTCACTACTATTGAGTTTCTTCCTTAACACTGATTGAATAAACTCCCTCAGCTAAAACTGGTATTACTGACTCCCAGCTATGTTTTTCCAGACTTGTATTTTCTTTTTTTTTTTTTTTTTTCTCCAAGACAGGGTCTTACTGTTGCCCAGGCTGGAGTGCAGTGGCGTGATCTCAGTTCACTGCTGCCTTCCCTCCTGGGCTCAAGCAGTTCTCCCACCTCAGCCTCTCGAGTAATGGAGACTATAATCTTGCAGCACCATGCCGAGCTAATTCTATTTTTTTGTAGAGATGAGGTCTCACTAGGTCACCCAGGTTGGTCTCAAACTCCTGGACCCAAGTAATTCTCCTACCTCAGCCTCCCAAAGTGCTGGGGTTACAGGCATGAGCCACTGTGCCTGGCTAGACTTATACTTTCAACTGTCCATTTCTCCCTATACGTCCCATGGGCACTCATAAAAAACAGAATGCTCCCAACTTTATTCATCTCCCAAGCCTGAAACTCTTGGTATGCTCACTGCTGCAAGTCAGAAGCTTGATTTCATCATTGATGTTTTTTTCACATTTCACATCTCATTCATCAAGTCATGTTGGTGTTAATTTCTAATTAACCCTTGAAATTGCCGTTTTCTCATCCTCTGTACAAAAGCCTCAAGTGAGGGTCAAATTCAATATTATCCTGATCTAGACAGTCCCCATTCTCCATCCACCCTTTTCCAAGTTGATTGCCCAAGGACTTCTAACATAATAAACTCTTTAACTCTTTTGCACCACAGACTTCTTTGGAAATATATATGCTGTTGACCCTCTCTGTAGAAAACTGCACACATAAAACTTACCAACAGATGTCATTGGTTCTTGGGTTCTCCGGAAGCCTATCCATCGTTTATAGATTAAGAATTGACGAGGTAGCTGGGCGCAGTGGCTCACGCCTATGATCACAGCACTTTGGGAGGCTGAAGCAAGCAGATCGCTTGAGGTCAGGAGTTTAAGACCAGCCTGGCCAACATAGTGAAACCCTGTCTCTACTAAAAATACAAAAATTAGCTAGCCGTGATGGCGGGCACCTGTAATCTCAGCTACTCGGGAAGCTGAAGCATGAGAATTGCTTGAACCCGGGAGGCGGAGGTTGCAGTGAGCCTAGATCATGCACACTGCACTCCAACCTGGGCAACAGAGCGAGACTCTGTCTCAAAGGGGAAAAAAAATTGCTGATGTGACCCATGAAGGGAAGTCATTTTCCTCGTAATTTCTGGACTGCCGCACATAGGTATCTTTAGTTCTTTGAAGGCCCACATTTTTATCATTTAAGACCTATTTGTTACTAAGTAGAGCTTTATCTTCAATGTCTCCATGAAACCTTCTGTAACCACAGTGACTACAAGTAGTTCTTTCTCTATTGAATTATTAGGTCCAGAATAGAAGATGTCATTGTATACTTTATTTCCCTCACACTGTGTTACACTCTGATGTGCTATGCTTAGCTCTCTGCCAGAGATTAGTAAATTATAAAACTCATGTGTACTACTTAAGTTTGTATCTTATGCTAGTTTATAAGAACAATTAAAAGGACTTAGAAGATTAACTTTGGTTTCATGGTCTCTGAAGTCACTGGCTGCTATTTCAGCTTGTTTACCCTTACCTAGCATTAAGACTGCATCTACTTCTGTGCAGTACATGAAAATTTTTAAACACTCATTTAGACTGGTAGATAGGACTGACCATTATAAATTGGCATTATCAATTTTTTTCTTTTTTTTTTTTTTTAAGAGCCAAGTTCTCACTGTCTCCCAGGCTGGAGTACAGTGGCATGATTATAGCTCCCTGCAGCCTTGAACTCCTGGACTCAAGCTGCAGCCTCTTGAGTAGGTGGGTGCATGTGCCACCATGCCTAATTATGAATTTCATCATTAGTTTCTTAATAGAGTCCACATGTCCTCAGTAGTAAGTTCTTCAGTGCTAAATATTTGAAGGTATTTCTATTGTTTTGTAAAAGTAACTTAAGCCTACCTGGTCTGCTATCTTTTGAGTATACTTTCCACGGACTTGTAGGTAAACATAAATAAAAGAGAAAATTATCCCAATAATAGTTTTTAACCTTTTATCATAAAGACATGCTTAGAATTGCTGTTACGCTTTCTGAGATTTAACCACTGAAACTAACTAAAAGACAAAGCACTTAGGTAAAGCTTCATTCAGTATCCACTCACCCAATACTGGTTTGATTCTAGGGCCTAGGAAAGTAGGACTGAACAAAGCCCTCGCCCACATGGAATTTATGTTTTAGAGGGGAAAACAAACCATAAAAAGATAAACAGTATAAAATCAGGAAAGGATAAATGCATATGAAGAATCAAAATGAGGACAGTGATGGGGATAAGAGGGGAAGGTTTTTGAGGAAAGCAGAGCAATGATGTAAAAGCAAGAAACACAGAGATAGGGAAATAGCTTTCCATACTAAGGGAACAGGAAATAAAGTTGAGTTTTGCCTTGCGGACCTCCAAACATGAGAATTGCTGGAGCTCTGTGAACAAGGATGAGAGTGGAAGACAATATAAGAAAAGGCTAGATCACTTAGGGCCTATAGGCCACACTGAAGTGTGACAGGAAAACTCAGTTTGAGCAGAGGCCTGACATACTTATGTGCCTCAATTTCATGAAGTGTGAAAATCGGACTAATACCACCTCATAAAGTTGTGAGAATTACATGAGTCAATATATTTAAGGCCCATCATGGCACACAAATGTGTTATGTAATATCTGTTGGGCAGACTGAAGAACAGTATGAGTGGAATTCATTCACCATAAAAATGGGAATTCTCGGCCGGGCGCGGTGGCTCAAGCCTGTAATCCCAGCACTTTGGGAGGCCGAGACGGGCGGATCACGAGGTCAGAAGATCGAGACCATCCTGGCTAACACAGTGAAACCCCGTCTCTACTAAAATACAAAACTAGCCGGGCGAGGTGGCGGGCGCCTGTAGTCCCAGCTACTCGGGAGGCTGAGGCAGGAGAATGGCGTACACCCGGGAGGCGGAGCTTGCAGTGAGCTGAGATCCGACCACTGCACTCCAGTCCGGGCGACAGAGCGAGACTCCGCCTCAAAAAACAAAAAAACAAAAAAACAAAAAAAATGGGAATTCTCTGGGCATGGTAGCTCATGCCTGTAATCCCAGCACTTTGAAAGGCCGAGGCAGGCGGATCACCTGAGATCAGGAGGTCGAGACCAGCCTGACCAACATGGGGAAACCCATCTCTACTAAAAAATAACAAAAACTAGCCGGGCATGGTGGCGCATTCGTGTAATCCCGGCTACTCAGGAGGCTGAGGCAGGAGAATCATTTGAACCTGGGAGGCGGAGGTTGTGGTGAGCCGAGATTGTGCCATTGCACTTCAGCCTGGGCAACAAGAGCAAAACTCTGTTTCAAAAAAAAAGAAAAGAAAAGAAAGAAAATTACCTGGAATTCAATATTGCCATCAGCTGATTTAATTTCTAAAAATATGAAGAAAGGGGCAGTGTAATGTGCCACGGAGCATCCACAAACTGCCATTTCAGCCCAGCCAACCTTAGGAAGCCATTGAAAAGAGTTGTTTTTAATGGTGTTTTTACATCCAGCTTCCCACACCTCAAAATACTTGGGGTGGAATTGTTAATCTCACATTGCAGTACAATGAAAATAGTGGAATGGAAATGAAGTTATAAAATGGAGCTAAATATTTCTTCAGCTTGCCTCTGAGTGGACAAGATACCATAAGATACTGTACATGATGAGGTCGGGTGCGGTGGCTCACGCCTGTAATCCCAGCACTTTGGGAGGGCAAGGCGGGCAGATCACCTGAGGTCAGGAGTTCAAGACCAGCCTGACTGACATGGAGAAACCCCCTCTCTACTAAAAACACAAAATTAGCCAGACATGGTGGTGCATGCCTGTAATCCCAGCTACTCGGGAGGCTGAGGCAGGAGAATTGCTTGAACCCGGAAGGCAGAGGTGATGAGCTGAGATCAAGCCATTGCACTCCAGCCTGGGAAACAAGAGTGAAACTCCGTTGCCAAAAAAAAAAAAAAAAAAGATACTGTACACAGAAGCTTCTCAAATCATAAATGGCTAAATCCATTAATATAAAAATACATTATGGATACTGATGAGATGGCTAATTCTGTCAACTTGACTGGGCTAGGGATGCCTTGATAGCTGGTCAAACATTTCTAGGTGCATCTGTGATGGTGTTTCTGGAAGAGACTAGCACTTGAATCAGTAGACTTGAGTAAAGAAGACTGCCTTCACCCATGTGGGTGGGCATCATCTAATCCATTGAGGACCTAAATAGAACAAAAAGGGGGAGGAAGGGTGAACTGCTGGGACATCCATTTCGTGCCCCCAGACGTTGGTGCTCCTGGTCCTCAGGCCTTCAGACTAGGACTTACATTATTGCCTCCCCTGATTCTCAAGCCTTCGGGTTTGGAACTACACTGGCTTTCCTGGGCCTTCAGTCTGCAGAAGGCAGACTGTAGGACTTCACCTCCATTTTGCAGAGCCAATTTCTCATAATCTCCACATACCCTATTGGTTCTGTGTTTTTTAGAGAACGAATACAGCCTACTATGTATATGTGAGACCCTCGGAATGCAAAGATGAACAAAATTAACCTTCTGCCCTCAATTAATGTTGGAGTCTCCAGAGGCAGACAATTTCAAAACACTATATTAAGTCTTAATATGGAATTAACAATAGGGTATTGTGAATACACAGAAGTAGGAAGGGCTCTCTGATCTCTAGAAATCAATTGTATACTGTGAATGAAAAGGACTAATTCTCCAGTCTATACTCAATCTCTTACCTTTACATAATTTTCTTCAGCAAACTTATTGCTACCATAGTACATATTTATTTATTACCCATCTCTCCCAACTAGAAAATAAATTTCTTATTACACTGGGCTGTCTTCTTTGTTGTCAGTTGTATCCCAGCAACTGGTGTAATACATGGCACTGGCATATACAAGACATTCAAACACTTGTCAAATGAATAAAAGTGCAGATTCCAGGAGGTAGGGGGACACATAACTACACAGAAGTTAGAGGTGAATAGCATGCAAGGGGGCTAGGAAATGAGTAAGGAGACCTATGTGAGTTGGGGAGGTGGCAAGCAGAGGCCAGATCACAAAAGCCCTTACTGCTAGTCTTTGTAGTTCGGATTTTATCAGGAGGGTAGGAAAGTGGCATCAGATACATGCTTTAAGAGATCAGTCTGGTGTTTTTCCCACCATCTGAAAACAGAAGATGCCATCTGTGAGTGGGACCTCACCAGACAATCTTTCCATCCTTCACAATGTGAGATGTAAATTTGTTGTTTATTTAAAAAACAAAAAAAAAACAAAAAAAAACGCCACTCTGGTTTGGAAGATTCCTGTTTCAAAAACAGCAGGTAAAGCCCCATATTTATAGGCTGTTTGCCACAAAACTCCATTAAAATGACATAAGAGATAGAAACAAGTCCACAGCAGCAGAATTCTGAGCATTTCTAAAAGCTACAAAATATATGGGATCAGAATGATACAGAAACCAAAATTACCAATTCTTATATAAAGTCAATGTTCTAAAAAGTACTACTAGTGCAGTGGCTCTTAACTTGGAGGGGATAGTGGATATAAACACCTTTGGAGAAGACAGTGGAATCTACATTTTCTCAGAATAACAAAGTACAACAGAATGTTGGTTGGGTATACCCAATTTTCTCACACAGCATTGTCATCTGGAGCTCCCATCCCCTGAAATCTAAACATAACTGGCTTGAAACCTGTGACAATTCTAGTCAGTAAAAGTCTAAAAGCTCTTCTCATGATTTTTACTAATTGACAAGAATTACACCCTCCAGCACCTACAGTTCAAGCCACCTTTCATGCTGTTTGCATTGTATATACTGCAAGGACCAGACAAAAATATGGCAGGGGACCATATGACATATCAGGAGCTGGGCAGTTTCTGCCCTCAAGGAACTCACAGATTAGGTAAGGAATATGGAGCAAAAAATGCCAACTGTGTGCCAGGCAGTATGCTAGATCCTAGGGATACTGCAGTGAGCAAGGTAAATATGGTTCCTTGGCCTCAGAATTACAGTCCATATAGAGTGAGATAACCCTTAATTGATTATCAGTGCTCAGAAGTAGACAGAATCTCCTATAAGTGGTCTCCCAACCTTTTTGGCACCAGGGACCGGTTTCAGGGAAGACAATCTTTCCAGAGGAGTTGGACAGTTGGTTTCAGTATGATTCAAGCTCATTACATTTATTATTGGATTCTCATAAGGAGTGAGCAACCTAGATCCTTCACATTCCCAGTTCACAATAGGGGTTTGAGCTTCTGTGAGAAGCTAATGCCACAGCTGATCTGACAGGAGCTCAGGCCGTACTGCCCACTGGCCCACCAGTCACCTGCTGCTGTGCCGCCCGGTTCCTAACAGGCTACAGACCAGTACCAGGGTTGGAGACCCCGTTCTAAGAGGATGCAATCAATTAAGGGTTATCTCACTCTGTATGGACTATAATTCTGAGGCCAAAGAATCATATTTACCTTGCTCACTGCAGTATCCCTAGGATCTAGCATATTGCCTGGCACATAGTTGGCATTTTTTGCTTCACAAGGTTGCCCAGTCTGCAAGATCAAATGTTTCCTCAAAGTAACTTTCAACGTAGAACCGGAAAGACTGAAAGACAAAAAAGTTAGCAAGGTCAGGCACGGTGGCTTACGCCTATAAATCCTGTACTTTGGGAGGCTGAGGCGGGCGGATCACTTGAGGTCAGGAGTTTGAGACTAGCTTGGTCAGCATAGTGAAACCCCATCTCTACTAAAAATACAAAAATTAACCGGGCACGGTGGCTCATGCCTATAGTCGCAGCTCCTTGGGAGGCTGAGGCAAAAGAATCGCTTGAATCCAGGAGGTTGAGGTGGCTGTGAGGTTCGGCCTGGGTCGCAGAGCTAGACTACGTCTCAAAAAAAAAAAAAAAGAAGAAGTTAGCTAGGTTCCTGAGGGACAGAGGGAGTAGCAGAAGTTGTAAAAGTCATGACAAGATATGAGTCTGAAAAGCAGGCCATTCAATAAAATACAATATTCACATCAAGTGTATCTCTCACATCGTCTGGGTGTGGTGGCTCATGCCTGTAATCCCAGCACTTGGAGAGGCTGTGGTAGGAGGATTGCTTGAGCCCAGGAGTTCCAGACCAGCTTGGGCAACACAGCAAGATCCCCGTCTCTTAAAAAAAAAAAAAAAAAAAAAAACTCACACCAAGTGTACCCAATAGATACCCATTCCGTTCGTACATCTGAACACATCTTGACACTAAGGTCGTAAGCAAACCCTATTATTTTATATCTCTAGAACAAATATAGTATCCCTATTTCACAGTCGGGAAAAAAGACTCCCAGAAGCTAAGTAACTTGTTTATTGTCAGGCATCTAGTGAGTCGCAGAGCCAGGAACTGACCCCGGGCATTTTCACCTTATTACCCTTTCAGCTTATTGCCGACTGCTCC
Organism: Rhinopithecus bieti; assembly: GCF_001698545.2. Lineage (NCBI taxonomy): Eukaryota > Metazoa > Chordata > Mammalia > Primates > Cercopithecidae > Rhinopithecus > Rhinopithecus bieti. Next base: position 1,023,236 of record NW_016813959.1, on the reverse strand, counting down.
CGAACGGAGCGAAAAGGACAGGCAAAGGGTTTCACCAAACCCTTTGTAATGGGAGATTCTTGCCTTCTTCTCTTTCCTCACGTTTGCTTCTCTGCCAGAATGTCCTCCCCTACTTTCCCCAGAACCCAAGTTCTCCTAATCATCTTTCAAGATCCCTTTCCCTCAACCACCGACGAGCCGTGCCTATTTCTCCTTCAAATGACTCCCTACGGCTTCTAGTTGGTAGTCTTTTATTTACCACCTCATAGTCCTTTTATTTATATCCCACAAATGATCGTCCGGGCCCGCACCGTGGGACCGGGACGCTGCCTCGACCATGGCGGTCTCCTGGAAACACGCCGCTTTGAGCCGAAACTGGTGACCGTTTCCCAACCCCTTCCCGGAGTCCGACGCCTCTTTCTCCAGGCCAACTTCAAGCGAGGTGTATCAACTCTATCCGTGCAAATTTCTTGCCACGAGAGCAGATTACGGTCTCCGATGCTGCCTCAGGGTTGAAGACACTCCCGACGCTTAGCAATCATCAACTTCCTCCTCCTCTTGGCAGCCTCAGAGATCCTCTTCCGGGGCAGAGGTCGCCCGGCCCCGCCCCTCGTCTCCTCCAAGATGGCGAGTGGCGGCAGTGGGGGGGTGTCAGTGCCTGCTTTGTGGAGTGAAGTGAACCGGTATGGCCAGAACGGCGACTTCACGCGCGCTCTCAAGACCGTCAATAAGAGTAAGTGTCGGGGTGGGCACTGGGGCGGGCCCAGGCCGGCGGGAGGATGCGGCCTGTTTCCGGCGCGCGAGACCACCTCGCGCGGGAGGCACGGGAAGGGGAGACCCCCGAAATCCCCCCGACCATTCTCCCCCCGGCTCGGGCCGGAACGTCCGGCAGACGCAGGTCTCACCCCTCGGCTTCACCATGCCAGCCTGGGGTCCCTGGTTGCTTAGAGCCACGTGTACTTCCCTCTTTACCCCCCACGGGAAGCGAGGGCAGGTTTTAAAGAGACCGCAGCTCTCGGAGCCCATTTCAAACTGTTTTCTTATTTGACTCCCTCTTTGCTGTTTTATTTCACAAATATTCCAAAGTGCCTCCTTTTCTTCTTCATCTTGAGCGCAATGATCAGGACTGTATTACTGAGGGAGCTTGTTCTCTTTGGCCGCTAAAGGGGGAGGAACCTGCTTGGGACACGTAGTTTAGAAGCTGGTGCTGACCAGGTGGAAGCTGTACGTTTTCTACTGGGCGAGAGGAAAGGGCTGGATCCGGATGTCAGGTCTGTCATTCCCACAGATGGGATGTCTTCAGTGTTACTAAGTTAGGAAATATGTGTATGGAAGCACCAACACTGGAAATAATGTCGGAAGAAAAGTTTGGCCTGTTTTTTTTTTTGCCTTGTAAGGGATAGTTTAGGGTTTTACTGCCTTTGTTGTGAGGTTTAATTCATCATATCCTTTTGTTCTTTACTACATACCTGAAATGTGGCATGGCCATGCTACTTAATGTTCTCGGTGGTGCGCAGTTCTTCTCTAGTGAAGATACAGCCTGTGCATGTTAGATTTGGAAATGTAATTACCAAGGCACGGCTTAGCTGTTCAGAGTAGTATTAACCTGAAGGGTGTGTCAATAACATACAAAACTGTCTAAATAATTTTCAACACTCTAGTACTGGGTTAGCGTGAAAAGTAGTGATTGTGCCCACAGTGCACTTTTGGTGATTTCAGACATTGAGGAGAATAGCTACGAATTAGAATTTATCCCTAAATTTGTTTGAATTAACTCTAGCCTTCCAAACAGTACTATATACTTAGTAGCAGTGTAGTATTTTGCAGGAATTCTTTTAATCAGCGAAAGTTGTCAACTTGTTCACCAGTATGTTTTCTTAATTGGTAGAAATTCTTGTGATTCTTTGAGAAATGGACTTCTGTAGTTGCACAGGAACAAGAGTAACGATGATCCTGGTCATTTTAATACCGAACAGCTGTTAACGTTGAAACTTGCCACCTGAGTTCTTCCTTATACTTTGGTCATCTTAGGTGAAAAGGGAAAATTTTAATGATTTTTGGAAACGTTGCCAGCAAGATAAATTGCCTTTGCATTATACTTTATAAAATGTTTCCAAAATATTCTCATTTCATGTTTTCAGTAACCTTATTTAAATAGGTAATGCTTTTCTAATCATTTTGTAGCTCAGAAAACTAAGATTTGGCTGTTAGGTGATATACCCAAGACCTCAAGGCATTTAGTGGCAAGCTTGCACCAAACCTAGGTCATCTGCTTCCAAATTCTACCTGAACTTTTTCCCTGTGAAGTAATGAACTATACAGAATGTAGCATGCATTTCAAGATGAAATATCTGGAGAAATTGCTTCTTTCTTCTTTATTTCACTGCATTTTTTGGTACATGCATACTGGGCATCTTTATCTCATTGAAAATTTAATCGGTAACTCTCCTTATTGTCACTTCTTAAGTTAAAAGCGAAGATTAGTTATTTTCTGGGTTTGTTTTGCTTTGTTGCTGTTTCTTCCAGTTGTTCTGACCAATTATTTCTGTTGCAATAAAATTAGAAATTTAGCTTTCGGAGAGACAGGATGGGAAAATTTAGTAAAAATGTGAAAAGGAAATGGATTTAAAAATGACTTTCCTAAAATTGTTCTCTAGTACTACAGATCAACAAAGATGATGTAACTGCCCTGCATTGTAAAGTGGTATGCCTTATCCAGAATGGAAGTTTCAAGGAAGCTTTGAATGTCATCAATACTCACACCAAAGTGTTAGCCAAGTAAGTGATTCAGTTAGTTGCTTGTTCAGTTATTAGAAACACTTAGTATAGCTATAATCTCTTCCATGTATTTTTCCCCAACTATTTGCTGATTTTTTTTATCTTTCCTTCCTTTTTTTCCCCCTTTTGCTTGTCAATAATGTTTCTGAAACTGGGAGGAATACTAGTAACTTCTGTTTCTTTTAGCCTTAGAGGGTCTATTTTTTTGTTTGTTTTAACCATTGTGTTTCCTTTGAACCACTAAGGAGGTGAGCCATAGAGAGTTGTGGGACATAATTATGAGTCCTTGGAGGATGTAGGGAGAATAACTCAGTCAAAATTTCTTTCCTGTTATACCTAGGCTCCAAAAAAAAGTGTTGAAATTAAATTTGAAGCGTATTAATGGGATACTGGTTTATAAGGTGCAGAACAATATATAATATACTTCCTTTTGCGAGAGGAGGAGGATGTAAAAATTTATATATGCATTTGCCTGTATTTGCAAAACAAACAATATAAAGAGAAACAATGAATAGTCATTTGTGGGAGGCCGAAAGAGGGCAGATCACAAGGTCAGGGGTTTGAGACCATACCGGCCAATATGGTGAAACCCCATCTCTACTGAAGATACAAAAAATTAGCTGGGTATGGTGACACGCATCTGTATTCCCAGCTACTCAGGAGGCTGAGGCAGAAGAATCGCTTGAACCCAGGAGACGGAGGCTGCAGTGAGCTAAGATTGCACCATTGCATTCCAGCGTGGGTAACAGGGAGACTCCATCTCAAAAAAAAAAAAAAGTCATTTGTAGGAGGTGATAGGAACAGGTTAGATTTGGGTAGCAGTGGGAATAAAGCCTCTTAGTGTACATCTTTTCTTTTATATTTGAGCCGTATAAATGTGTTACAGAGATTAAAATTAATTTTCAACTTTATTAAAATAAAAGGGAAATGGAGGCAATGCTGCTTTTCTCCTATTAAATATGTTTGTGCTAAAATTCACTGTCTTGATTTTGGGCTATTTTGTGAGAGACATTTTCAAAAACATTTTGTCAATGAGTCTTGGATAAAAGTATTTATAATTTTTTTTTTTTTTTTTTTTTAACGGGGGCTT
>NW_016813959.1:1007844-1019159 GCF_001698545.2 Rhinopithecus bieti | reverse complement strand
GAAAAAATTTTTTTAATTTTTTTTTTTTTTTTTTTTTGAGACGGAGTCTTGCTCTGTCACCCAGGCTGGTGGAACCTCCACCTTCCAGGTTCAAGCGATTCTCCTGCCTCAGCCTCCCAAGTAGCTGTGATTACAGATGTGCACCACCACACCTGGCTAATTTTTGTGATTTTAGTAGAGACAGGGTTTTGCCAGTGTTGGCCAGGCTGGTTTCGAACTCCTGACCTCAAGTGATCCGCCCGCCTCGGCCTCCCAAAGTGCTGGGATTACGGGCATGAGCCACCGCACCTGGCCCAAAAATAAATTTTTTTGTTAGGTAAGTAAAGGACATTAGTCTTTGCTTTAATAAATATTTTTTCTCATGGATTATGGTTGAAACATCAGCAATGAGGTATCACATTAATGTAGATGAATTTTTAAGTGTGTGTATGTTAGTAGTATTTACCAGTTGTTTGATTACAGGTACTTCTTTTAAGATTTATAGTTATTTTTTCTTTGCTAATCATTTGTTTCTTAAACAAGTTTAAAGAAGCATTATATGGTTTATTGTTTTGTTAATGAATTTAAGAGACTTCCAAAACAACCCATTTAAAGCAGCCTTCAAATTATCTTTGTATCTAAGACAATTACTTATTTAGCAGATTAATGATTTCCTTCTTGAATGTTTACTTGAATAAGAATCATGAAAGAAAGAGAGGCTAGGGAAATTGATATATGCTTAATTATATGTTTGATAGACATTTACAAGCTATCTGATATTTAGATAAGTCTCTAACCTTTGTCAGTTTTCTCATCTGTTATCAGGACTAAATCCAGTGCTTAGAGTGATGTTCTATATATTGGGTGCATTGCATTGTTAGATAATAATCAGATACTGGTTTTTTTCCTTCTTCAGTAACTCTCTCTCCTTTGAAAAGGCATATTGCGAGTACAGGCTGAACAGAATTGAGAATGCCTTGAAGACAATAGAAAGTGCTAACCAGCAGACAGACAAACTGAAGGAGCTTTATGGACAAGTGGTAATTACTGCTTTTAAATACATGTTGACAGTGATCCTGAGTGAGCATGACTACCTCTAGCAAGGAGCAGGGTTGAGGAAACCCAGCCCATCCTGATGCTCCACAACACTAGCCACCAAACCAGTCCTTGAGGTTTGAACATAATCCCTCTTCTTGATCTTCATACAAACAGTTGCATATATAACATGCTATGAACAAATGACTTCCTCAGGTAATTAGAAAATCAAAGAAAATGAAAGAACTAATCTATTTAATTTTGACTTTTGAGTTAGAAAGATAAAGCACATTGAGCTTGTATACTTCAACACGTTTGAAATAGTATTTCACTAATACTGTATTCTAAGTTTAAAATAAAGGATATCATGATAGATGAGAATTTAGGTGATTCTAGCCCATGAAATCGTGAAAATATTTTAAAGTATTTTGAGACATAAAATTAAGCCTAATGTAAAATGGAGCTGTTAATGACAAGAGGGCAGAAATGTGTATATTGTAGTTAGCAAAACCCTCTTAAAGCTTTTCTTTTTTTTTTTTTTTTTAATGGAGTCTCACTCTGTTGCTCAGGCTGGAGTGCAGTGGCACTATCTTGGCTCACTGCAGCTTCCAACTCTTAGGTTCAAGTGATTCTCCTGCCTCAGACTCCCAAGTAGCTGGGATTACAGGCATGCGCCAACTCACCCAGCTAATTTTTGTATTTTTTGGTAGAGACGGGGTTATGCCATGTTGCCTAGGCTGGTCTCAAACTCCTGGCCTCAAGTGATTTGCCTGCCTTGACCTCCCAAAGTACTGGGATTACAGGCCTAAGCCACCACGCCTGGCCTCCTCTTAAAGACTTTTTAAGTGTCAATTTAGGGCAAATAATGTTGTATTGAATGTATAGTTCTCAGGAGGTAGTATGGATTGAATAATACAAATGAGTTGAAGAAAGATTTGGACAAATTCATGGATTGTAGGTCTATAAAAAACTTTTAAGGTAAACTGGATAACTTTAGGGTAAATTCTAGCATTTTGAGGTTAAAGACATCAACCTGTGTCATACATAATGGACTAATTGACCTACAGTGGCAGTTATTATTCTTTCAGCACAACTTGAATGAAATCAGTAGGAATTCTATTGTGTCTGCTTGAGACTCACCTGTGTGATAGCTGGTTTCTAAGAAAGATAAAATGAAGATTATAGTGAACTCTAGGAAACATTAAGTCTTTTTCTTAACATTTAATTTTGTTCCTGTTTTAGTAATCATTTTGTGTTGTGGAAAAATATTTTCGTTGTAATTTTAGATCTAAATAACAAGGTTGAATTCTATAAAGGTGTTTTTTCACAACCTATTTAGGCACTTTACTAACTTCAAGAAGATAGGTAAAGAAAATGACTTTTCTTGGCCGGGTGCAGTGGCTCACACCTGTAATCCTAGCACTCTGGGAGGCTGAGATGGTCAAATCACTTGAGGTCGGGAGTTAGAGGCCATCCTGACCATGGAGAAACCCCGTCTCTACTAAAAATACAAAATTAACCAGGTGTGGTGGCGCATGCCTGTAATCCCAGCTACCTCAAGAGGCTGAGGCAGGAGAATCTCTTGAACCCAGGAGGTGGAAGTTGTGGCGAGCCGAGATCACACCATTGCGCTCCAGCCTGGGCAACAAGAATGAAACTCCGTCTCAAAAAAAAAAAAAAAGAAAAGAAAAGAAAGAAAGAAAATGACTTTTCTCAACTGAATCCTGCCTACAGATCCACAATATATTGAACATTCATTTTAAAAGTATTTTCAAAAAGTAATTTATTTGGAAGTATGACTAGTATGTGGAACTCATTTAAAAATTATAAAACATAAACAGTTGATTGTTCCCGTTATGCTGAACTAGGATTCCTACTTAGTGGTTCCAAAAAAGATTTGCATGGTATTAAAGACGTAACACCATATTTGTCTCTGATTTTTTACTTGCTATTTATTATTCAGTTATACCGTTTGGAACGCTATGATGAATGCTTAGCGGTATATAGAGATCTTGTCCGAAACTCCCAAGATGATTATGATGAGGAGAGGAAAACAAACCTTTCAGCAGTTGTTGCAGCTCAAAGCAATTGGGAAAAAGTGGTTCCAGTGAGTATCCTTGTGGTGTACCAATACAGTCATGAAGTAGTATTCATGTTTAGTATTTAACTGGTATTTTGTCCCCTGACAGGAGAACTTGGGCCTCCAAGAAGGCACACATGAGCTGTGCTACAACACTGCATGTGCGCTGATAGGCCAAGGCCAGCTGAACCAGGCCATGAAAATCCTGCAAAAGGCTGAAGGTTTGAAGTTTGTTAAACTTACCTGTAAATATAATGTGCACATAACTTTGTATTTTCTAAAATTGCATTGGACTTCTGTGAAATTATTAAATGGAAGTTATTGATGCAGTTTTTTTTTTTTTTTTTTGGCGGGGGATGCGGACAGAATCTTACTGTGTCACCCAGGCTGGAGTACAGTGGCATGATCTCGGCTCACTGCATCCTCTGTCTCCCAAGTTCAAGCAATTCTCCTGCCTCAGCCTCCTGAGTAGCTGGGATTATAGGTGCATGCTACCACGCCTGGCTAATTTTTGTATGTTTAATAGAAACGGGTTTCACCATGTTGGCTAGGCTGACCTCGAACTCCTGGCCTCAAGTGATCCACCCTCCTTGGCCTTTCAAAGTGCTGGGATTACTGGCACTTTCTCTTTTTGATCATATCTCACCTATATTTCTAATCCCTAAGCCAGTCTATTAGTCTGTTTCCAGCCATACCAGACCTTAACATATGAATTTTGAGGAGCAGGTTTTGAACAAGTTACTGTGAATGTTATGTGTAGATTAAGTGAGTTAATGAATGTCAACCATTCACAATAGTACGTGGCATGATGGCATATAGTATAAGCATTCAGTAAATATTTTGTTACTATTATTATTGTTTAACAGGTATTCAAGTAATAACATGGTGTGCCTATGTGTATACACACACATACACTACATTTATGTATTGATAGCACCATTCAAGCACTTTTTTTGTTTGTTTGTTTTTTGTTTTTTGTTTTTTGAGACAGAGTCTCGCCCTGTTGCCCAGGCTGGAGTGCAATGGCGTGATGTCAGCTCACTGCAACCTCCACCTCCCAGGTTCAAACAATTCTCCTGCCTCAGCCTCCCGAGTAGCTGGGATTATAGGTGCCCGCCACCACACCCGGCTGATTTTTGTATTTTTAGTAGACACAGGGTTTCACCATGTTGGCCAGGCTGGTCTCGAACTCCTGACCTCGTGATCCACCTGCCTCGGCCTCCCAAAGTGCTAGGATTACAGGCGTGAGCCACCACACCTGGCCTCAAGCATGTTTTAACTCCATTTGGTATGTTTCTTTATATGATATTTGCATGCTTTGAAGCTTTTTTGGTGGGGTTGTGGGCAGGGGAGGAACAGAGTCTTGCTCTGTCGCCCAGGCTGGAGTGCAGTGGCAAGAACTTGGCTCACTTCACCCTCCACCTCTCAGGTTCAAGCAATTCTCATGCCTCAGCCTCCCAAGTAGCTGATATCACAGGCGCGTGCCACCATGCCCAACTAATTTTTGTATTTTCCTTAGAGACGGTTTTCGCCATGTTGGCCAGGCTGATCTCAAATTCCTGTTGTCAAGTGATCTGCCTGCCTTGGCCTCCTAAAGTGCTGGGATTACAGCCGTGAGCTACTGTGCCCAGCTGAAGCTTTTAATTAAGAAAAAAATTAATTGATTAGAGAACTGTGTCTGGTATTAACACATGAAACGTTTTGACTTTGCTTGTGCATACATTTTTCCCTGGAAGCTATAAAAGTGATGTAGGTACTGCAGTGATCATTGGGGTGGAAAAAAAGGTGAAACAAAGTCTGTTTTACTATTAAATATTAGGGTTTAAAATGAGAGCAAAGTTTTACTGTTAAATGTTGAAAGTTAAAATAAGAACAAAGGTTAGAGCATCATGAGGAAAATCTGTTTTAGAATTATAATTTTTTGGCTGAGTGCAGTGGCTCACGCCTATAATCCCAGCACTTTTGGGAGGCCGAGGCAGGAGGATTGCTTCAGCCTAGCAGTTCAAGACCAGCCTGAGTAACATAGTAAGCCTTCGTTTTTACAAAAATATATATATATTTAGCCGAGTGTGGTGGTACACACCTGTATTCCTAGCTACTCGGGTGACTGAGGCAACAGGGCCTAGGAGGGCCTAAGAGATTGAGGCTCCAGTGAGCTGAGATCATACCACTGTATTTCCAGCCTGGGTGACAGAATGAGACCCTGTCTCAAAAAAAAAAAGAGATAATTATAATTTCCTGACCTCAAGTGACCCGCTCACCTCGACCTCCCAAAGTGCTGAGATTACAGGTATGAGCCACTGCACCCAGCAGAATTATAATTTCTTGATCATACCCAATGAAGAACATTCTCATACATTGTGGGTTTGAGTGTAAGAGTAATACAGACTTTTCAGTGAGCAATTTGGTGATGTGTAGCAGATTTTAAAATTTACCTACCCTTTGATCCAATAATTTCACTTCTAGAAACTTAAGAAAATGATTAGATAAATTTACATATGTGTCTGTATGAATGTTCATTGAAGGGATATTCATGAGAACAGAAATTTAGAAACAGCATGAAGTTCTCTACTATTAAAGGATTGGCTAAGTTTTACCGTAATCACAAAGTAATTACAGTCATTACAACCAATAACATTAAAAAAGATACAGTAATGTAGATCTATGTTTATTGTAACAGAGATATATCCACAGGATATTGAATGGGGAAGGGAGGTTTCAAAATAGCATGCACAGTGTCTCACTTTCATTTTAAAATGCAACTATGCATTTACATAAAACTAAGCCAGGTATGGTGGCTCACAGCTGTAGTCCCAGCTACTTGGGAGACGGAAGTGGGAGGATCACTTGAGCCCAGGATTTCAAGGCTGTGGTGAGCTGTGATGAAGCCTCTGCACTCCAGCGTGGGCAACAGAGTGAGACCCCCCAACTTTAAAAACAAAAAAATATTAGAAAGCTAAATAACTGAAATGCTAGCAGTGTTTATCTCTGGGTGGTAGGATTATTTATTTTTATACTTTTCTATAATTGGTTTTTTGCAATTAATATTTACTACATTTGTATTTTTTGATGCACTTTACAAATATTTTTAGCATAGACACAACAAATGAAAGAAAAGTGCCAAAGAGCTAGGAAAGTCAAGAGACTGATAATATATATGTAATATATTTGATGCTAATGTAAATTTCACAGTTGCTTGTTACTATGATTATCTTGGAATCTTCTGCCTAGAAATTTAGATCTTGCTCTTTGGAATAGTGAAAGACATGGAATTTACCCAGCAATACTACTTTTAAAACAATTTTTTCTCCTATAGATCTCTGTCGCCGTTCTTTATCAGAAGACACTGTAAGTATTCCATCATTGTTAAACCAAAATTTTACACTTCTGACTATTAACATTACTGAGGCTTCATTGTACTATTTATTGACTTTCTTTAGAAGATGGTGATTAAGTAGGAATCACATTAGAAACCACCCTCTTGTATCAGTTATTTGATGAAGTCTATTAGAGTGAGAAATCACAATACAAAAAATATTGGCATACCTTAAGCACTTGATTATACATTTATATAATGTAAATTTATTCCCCTATTTTAGGATGTAGGACTAAGGTCTTTGAGGATTGGTCTGCTCACAGAAGTTCCATGTGTATTTCTTATGTGGTGACATAATTCAACATTCCCAATTTACACTTTTGGTTTTTCTTTTTAAGTGTAACAATATCTTAAATACAATAGGTAAGCACTTTCATTATAGAGTCCTTAAAGATTTTTTTTTTTTTTTTAGCCAGTCTCTTACCACAGCCAATCTTTTTGGCTCACAACTAATTAGACAATAATTTTCTTTAGGAATTTACCTTTACCTTATCTTTCTGAGTATTCAATATGATTTACATTGAAATATGTCTCTTTTCACATTCATAGTTCACTCTCTCCTTTTTTTTTTGAGACGGGATCTTGCTGTTTCACCCAGGCTGGATTGCAGTGTTGTGATCATAGGTCACTGTAACCTCAAACTCCTGGGCTCAAGCAATCCTCTCACCACAGCCTCCTGAGTAGCACCACCATGCCCAGCTAATTCTTCTTTGTAGAGATGGGGGTCTCACTGTGTTGCCCAGGCTTGTCTGAACTCCAGGCCTCAAGCGACCCTCCCACCTCAGCCTCCTAAAGCACTGAGATTACAGGCGTGAGCCACCGTGCCCGGCCCATAGTTCTTCTCTTTAATATTTTTAAGTTTTATCATTTCCTCATCAAACACAACTGCATAATGGGTTTGGAAACAAACATACCTGACTCCTGGTCAGCAGATACTCACCAGGTGAGAGCAGGAGTGTTGGGTCATTAAAGGAGTGTTGTCTCCTAGTCTTGAGTATTCATTGTACAGCCTTTTCAGAAGGAGAGGAGAAATGTGGATTAATCTGGAATATCAGTTAAGAGAGCTACTACTTTAATTACATAATTTGTTCAATTATAGGATTAAAGTACAGAATTAGTTCCAGCTTTTGAAGTTTTTTGTACAGTGTTAATTGGAATTTTGTAGTTTTTATAGTAGAGTTATAGTAGAGAGAAAAGCATTTTTAAATGTGCTTTTAATGAGAAAATTATGTTTCCAGAATTTAGGGGTATCATTATAAAAAGATATACTTGCATGTTGGTTTTTTACTTAGGTTTTTTAATTCTTGGGCTTTAGAGGATGATAATGCCAATGTGTATTCCTACCTTAACTTACCATGTTCTTCTAGGATCTTTCTGCCTTGTTTAAATATTTTTATTCTTCTTTAGATACTTCTGTAGAAAGTTGAAGTCTTTTTGCTATTCTTCACTTAAACTTCTCTCTTGCTGGCAATTTCTAAAGAATTGACTCTAAAGGAAAATTTCTGAAATTATGTCTTCTTCAGGATTGTATCTCTTTTGAATTTTTCAGTTATTTGATAAATATGTAGATCAGTTTGGAAAATTTATATGGGAAAAATATTTCTTTCTTTTAGGATGGGACTGAGGAAGACCCACAGGCAGAACTGGCCATCATTCATGGTCAGATGGCCTATATTCTGCAGCTTCAGGGTCGAACAGAGGAGGCTTTGCAACTTTACAATCAAATAATAAAACTAAAGTGAGTTATTAAAAGGAAGTATCTTTTATATGGGATAGGGTTCTTTTTAAAGGTTTGTTTGGTTTTGACTGTTGCTTGTTGTTCACAGACCAACAGATGTGGGATTACTAGCTGTAATTGCAAATAACATCATTACCATTAACAAGGTATGGAATATTCGTGGCTTTCCTTACAGATATATTTTACCCTGAAAGCTCATCACCTTAGTTTTAGTTTTGTTCTAGGAGTTCTTTTTAACATGATGAAAAAAGTCCAGTTGTAGCAAAATCACAATGGAGAGTATTACTTAACTCTCCTAACGATAATGATGCTGCCAGGTATATTTGAGTAATAAAACTTTTTGTAGTAGATCCTAGAGTTTTTAAGATCTCCCCTTTTCCCAGTGTATAATAATATAGAGACTCTCTCTTTGTAAGAGATATAAACTATTGGGGCTTTTAAACTTTAAGTATATGCATGTTTTATATGATTTCTTCATCTGTGGAATCTGAATGTGTAAGTGTTCTTTATATAATTTTTTTCTTGGGTTTTCTTTTTTTAGGGAGTATAGACAGGTGCTCTTTCTCCTCCCCCACACCCTATCCAATGTAAAATATTACAAATATATATATAAGCACTCTAACTTAGAGTACTGTACTAATGTCAGTAGCCACCATTAGAAACACCCTTTTTTTTTTTTTTAAACAGAGTCTTGCTCTGTCGCCCAGGCTGGAGTGCAGTGGCACGATCTCGGCTCACTGCAACCTCTGCCTCCCGGATTCACGCCATTCTCCTGCCTTAGCCTCCCAAGCAGCTGGGACTATAGGCGCCCCCTACCAAGCCGGGCTAATTTTTTTTTTTTTAGTAGAGACAGGGTTTCACCGTGTTAGCTAGGATGTTCTCGATCTCCTGACCTCATGATCCGCCCACCTCAGCCTCCTCAAGTGCTGGGATTACAGGCGTGAGCCATCGTGCCCAGCCAGGAACAGTCTTAATGGAAAAAGTTTTCTTTTCTTTTCTTTTTTTTTTTTTAAGACTGTCACCCAGGCTGCAGTGCAGTGGTGCAGATATTACTCACTGTAGCCTCCTTCCAAGTAGGAAGGAGGCAATCCTTCCAAGTAGCTGGGACCACAGGCACATACCACCATGCCTAGCTAATTTAAAAAAAAAAAAAAATTGTAGAGACAGAGTCTTGCCATGTTGCCCAGACTGGTCTTTTAACTCCTGGGCTCAAGCAATCTTCTTGCCTCAGCCTCCCAAATTGCTGGGATTCTAGGGGTGACCCACCACGCCCAGCCTGGAAAAATATTTCAAGTTCACATTTGAAATCCAAGTCAGTGGAAAGTAAGAAAAGCAACATTTGAACTTAGGATTTATCTTGATACACCATGTGATTTTTCAAGTACCACCTTATTTCTTCCTCTCAATAATCTTTTTAGGTGGTAGTCCTTATCTCTGTAGGAGTATAATCTGAGACTAAAAGTTGGTAAGTAATTTGTATAAGGTCATAGCCTACTTCATAAGAGGTAAAACTTGGATTCAGATTCTAGTTTCTGACTTCAAAGCGTTCCCCTTTTACTACTTAGTGGTACTTCTCTCCTGTGGCAGAAATGTAGTATATCCCTGGATGTAGATAATGGCATTAAAAGGGGTAGTAATCGTGGGAGGTTGCTGCTGGCCATTGGTATGGTATAGATTTCCAAACATTTGATACTAGCCTTTGAACCTTGGCAAAAATATATACCTGCCTGTGTTTATGAATTTTGAAATACTTGTCAGAACAAATTTTTTTTTCCCGAGATGGAGTCTCTCTCTGTTGCCCAGGCTGGAGTGCAGTGGCACGGTCTCGGCTTACTGCAGCCTCTGCCTCCCAGGTTCAAGTGATTCTGGTGGCTCAGCCACCTGAGTAGCTGGGACTATAGTCACGTGCCACCACGCCTGGCTAATTTTTGTATTTTTAGTAGAAATGAGGTTTCACCATGTTGAACAGGCTGGTCTCAAACTCCTGATCTCAAGTGATCCTCCTGCCTCAGCCTCCCAAAGTGTTGGGATTATAGGCGTGAGCCACCACACCCAGCCAGGACAAATTTTTTTTATCTGACATACATAATTGTAGGGGAAGAGAGTGTGTAAGATACTAAATATCTCAGTCTGAATGGTAACTTATACATTGAAAACTTTCTTCAGTCAATGGGTATTTCTGACTTTTTCACAGTAGTACTGGATGCAATAGGTAATGAAAAATACAAAGTATCATCACATAGTTTAAAAACTCATTTTGGTGTTGAAAAAATTTGTTCATGTTTTAATTTTTTGTCTGTATACTTTATAACTGTATACTTAATACTACATTTGGTGAACGGAAAGATCTCTGGTTTGGCAAGTTTGAGCTGACCCTTGAAGGAGGACTATGGTTTGAAGGTTAAGCAACAGCACAAAAAAATGTACATATGAAGAAATATTTATGATTTGTAAGGAAAAGGGAGGAAACAGAAGAGAGTATATATTTGCTGGATAGTTTAAAAAGTAGATTAGATTGAACTATATCAGAGTCTTGGAAATCAAGTTTAAGAAAAGTCTGGCAGTGATGTGCACAATTAATTGAAGTATTAAAATAGTGATGTGAGAGAACCAGCTAGAAAATACGGTTTCTTTAGGATTGATTTATATGAAAGGCAGTTTCTTGCTGCACATTAAAATAGTTTCAAATTGGTTTGGAGCTCAACACTAAGAAAAAGTAGAATTTATTTTAGATTTCTTCACTTCCTTTTAGTCTTTAAACTGGTAGAAGACCTGTTTTAAAAAAGCACAGTGGTATCATGTATTTGCAAGTAAATACATTGTTTTACAAAGCTGGAGTATTGTGCACGTAGTAGATACTCAGATGCTCAGTTTGTGCTTCTCAGTTTGCAATCAGTGTGACTTCGTTTTCTCCCGTTTTTGGGGGATGTATGTGACTTTCAGTAATTCTTAATAGGTCTTTCTTTGGGCAGATAACACTGTGCCCCTACATGGGAATTTTAGAAATTGAGCTTCTTTATGCTTTTGCTTGGTTAAGAAGAAGGGACTTTAGGAAAGGAAAAACAGTAGATACGTGACATGAGTATTTTCTGCTAAAAAAAAAAAAA
>NW_016813959.1:964995-1004957 GCF_001698545.2 Rhinopithecus bieti | reverse complement strand
CGGGCGCCCCTCCCCAGCCTCGCTGCTGCCTTGCAGTTAGATCGCAGACGGCTGTGTTAGCAATGAGGGAGGCTCCGTGGGTGTGGGACCCTCCCGGCCAGGTGTGGGATATATTCTCCTGGTGTGCCCGTTTGCTTAAAGCGCAGTATTGGGGTGGGAGTTACCCGATTTTCCAGGTGTTGTGTGTCTCAGTTCCCCTGGCTAGGAAAAGGGATTCCCTTCCCCTTGCGCTTCCCAGGTGAGGCGATGCCTCACCCTGCTTCAGCTCTCGCTGGTCGGGCTGCAGCAGCTGACCAGCACCGATTGTCCAGCACTCCCTAGTGAGATGACCCCAGTACCTCAGTTGAAAATGCAGAAATCACCGGTCTTCTGTGTCGCTTGCGCTGGGAGTTGGAGACTGGAGCTGTTCCTATTCGGCCATCTTGCTCCGCCCCCTTCTCCATTTCTTTAAAGCAGTGCACTTGTTAAACCTTTTTATACCTAGGAAGCCTCCTTTGAGAAGGCTCTAAAAGGAGTGGGCGTGGATTCTGGGATAACTGTGTATATGAGTAGATTTGAATTGCAGAGATTTTGTTTACTTCTGTGAACCAAGATAACTTTATATGCATCTTATTAGCTTAGGCACCCCAGTCAGGTAGATAGATTCAAGCTGTCCTGCTGTATTTATATAAAGTTAATAAAAAAGGAATAAGTTGAAATCTGAGATTCTGTTAATGGTGGATAAACTTTTCTTTGTTAGGACCAAAACGTCTTTGACTCCAAGAAGAAAGTGAAATTAACCAATGCGGAAGGAGTAGAGTTTAAACTTTCCAAGAAACAACTACAAGCTATAGAATTTAACAAAGCTCTACTTGCTATGTACACAAACCAGGTGGGTAATTACCTTTGGTGTCATAGCTAAACCTTTTGTAATATGGTGTATGAGGAGTAATAGGGATATTAGTCTAATCTGTTTTTAGTTTTTGTTTGTATTTTGTCGTCGACTCATAAATATATATTTTTCCTTCCTCAAAATATTATATATATTATTGACCGGGCACAATGGCTCACGCCTGTAATCCTAGCACTTTGGGAGGCTGAAGTGGGCGGATTACTTGAGCTCAAGAGTTCAAGACCAGCCTAAGCAACATAGCGAAACCCTGTCTGTACATGGTGGTGCATGCCTGTAGTCCCAGCTACCCTGGAGACTGAGGCACAAGAATTGTTTGCAGTGAGCTGAGATTGTGCCATTTCACTCCAGCCTGGGTGACAGAGAGAGACTGTCTCTAATAAAAAGAAAGAATGTTATATGTCATAGATTTTATTTATTAAACAAGTAATTTGCCCAATTTCTTAGAAGGGTGTAGAGTTGACATCTTTTAAGGGAAAGAAAACAGTATTCACACCTTTAAATGAGATAACTTTCTCATTACCTTATTTCTAATCTGAATTAAGATAAAATCATCAAAGATGCTGGCCATGATTATAGATTTAAGACCCATCTTTCATTTTTGCTGTGTATAATCACATCAAGTTATAAATGTTAAGGAGGTCAAGTCTAACTCCAGTAAGCATTCTACTTCTAATTTTATACTCTTTTAGAGCAGAAGTTTTAGTGGGAGAGAGAGGCAGTAATTTTTTTTTTTTTTTTTTTTTTTTTTTTTTTTGTGTGTGTGGAGACTGAGTTTCGCTCTGTTGCCCAGGCCGGAGGGCAGTGGCACGATCTCGGCTCATTGCAAGCTCTGCCTCCAGGGTGCATGCCATTCTCCTGCCTCAGCCTCCCTAGTAGCTGGGACTACAGGTGCCCATGACCCATGACTGCGTCCAGCTAATTTTTTTGTATTTTTAGTAGAGACGGGGTTTCACCATGTTAGCCAGGATGGTCTTGGTATCCTGACCTCGTGATCTGCCTGCCTCAGCCTCCCAAAGTCCTGGGATTACAGGTGTGAGCCACTGTGCCCGCCCGAGAGGCAGTAATGTTTCTGTTATTTAGAACTGAGTCAAGTTATTCTTAATAATTTAACAAGAAATACGTATACATTTTGTTTTTGAAGCAAATGCTTATACTTGATGTGTTTGATTTTTTTAAACAGTTCTAGAATTTAGGCATCCAAGTGAATGTTTAGAATTTCTCCTTTACTAAAGGCTTTTAGAGTTCATAGATTAAATTCAATAAATGGAAATCATTTTCTTACAAGAAAAAATTGAGAATAGATACTGTAAACTGATTCTCTTATCCTAGGCAGTTCTTTGGTTAATATTTGTTTCAACTGATTTTCCCATGTTTCTTTTCTTTCTGGTCATTTAGTGTTTAATTTCATTAACCAGTTTATTTTGTTGTGGGGTTGGGTATCTTCTAGGCTGAACAATGCCGCAAAATATCTGCCAGTTTACAGTCCCAAAGTCCTGAGCATCTCTTACCTGTGTTAATCCAAGCTGCCCAGCTCTGCCGTGAAAAGCAGCACACAAAAGCAATAGAGCTGCTTCAGGTAAAATAATTACTTGAATGTGTTGTCAGGCATTTGCAGCCTTGTTTCTTTTTCATTGTGTTGTAATAACCTACAAGCAAGTAAATTTAATGGGAAAACTAATCAGAAATGTACCACTACACAAATTTCAGTGCCATTTTAGTCAACTCTTGGGTTACAGCTTTGTTTTATATAAATTTCTGTAATGTAAGTATTTGTTATAAATGCTAAAGAATGCTGTTTTGTTTGGAGATCTATTTAACCTGAGTTAGGGGATTGTTTGAGGCAATAACCTGAGTTAGAGGATTGTTTAGGCATGTATAATTCTAGAACATGCTTAACCTCTTTTGCAATAATCTGATCTCCACTGAGTTCCACTCCAGAACCTCAATTATGGAGATACTGACTTTGTTTTTATCAACCCAAACCAGCTATTATATTGCATATTTAAATTTCTTGAATATAAACTACATTGAAAAGTTGGACAGGTACAATTAGGATCATCCCGACAGACACAGTTGCCTAACAGGGACACTCAGTGAAGAGATACTGCCCCTTCCCTCCCCCCAGAAAAAAAAAAAAAAAAAAAAATCTATTTAGTAATATTTATTACAGTTGACCCTTTGTATCATTGAGTTTTGCATCCAAGAATTCAACCAGCCATGGATTAAAAACTTTGTGGGGGTCGCCTGGCGTAGTGGCTCACATCTGTAATCCCAGCACTTTGGGAGGCCCAGTCAGGTGATCATCTGAGGTCAGGAGTTCAAGACCAGCCTCGCCAACATGGTGAAACCCCATCTCTACTAAAAATACAAAAAATTAGCCGAACATGGTGGCACATTCCTGTAATCCCAGCTACTTGGGAGGCTGAGGCAGGAGAATCACTCGAAGCTGGCAGGCGGAGGTTGCAGTGAGCCAAGATCACGCCACTACACTCCAACCTGGGTGACAGAGCAAGATTCCACCTCAGAAAAATAAAAAAGCACATTTTGGGGTTGGAAATGTATGATTGCCTCTGTACTCAACATATACAAACTTTAAAAATCATTATTCGCTAGATAATATAACAACTATATACATAGCATTTACATTATATTAGGTATTATAAGTAATCTAGCAATGATTTAAAATGTATAGGAGTACGTGTGTAGGTTATATGCAAATACTGTACTTTTATATAAGGGACTTGAGCATCCTTGGGTTTTGGAATGCGGGATGGTTCTGCAAGCAATACCCCGTGGCCAAGGGATGATGGATTTCTCTGTTAGTGACTTACAGAAAACTTGACATTATTACACTTACTTTTAGAGCATACCTTTAAGAAAAAAAGTGGGTGTTGAATAAAAATTTTCCCAAGTTAAGATTTTGACCGGCAGCCAGAAGTTTAATATTTTAAAACTGAATTTAAAATCTTATGTAGGCCGGGCGCGGTGGCTCAAGCCTGTAATCCCAGCACTTTGGGAGGCCGAGACGGGCGGATCACGAGGTCAGGAGATCGAGACCATCCTGGCTAACACGGTGAAACCCCGTCTCTACTAAAAATACAAAAACTAGCCGGGCGAGGTGGCGGGCGCCTGTAGTCCCAGCTACTCGGGAGGCTGAGGCAGGAGAATGGCGTAAACTCGGGAGGCGGAGCTTGCAGTGAGCTGAGATCTGGCCACTGCACTCCAGTCCGGGCGACAGAGCGAGACTCCGCCTCAAAAAATAAATAAATAAATAAATAAAATCTTATGTAGCTGAGTTAAATAACTGTAATGTATACAATTAGATGTGTAAATTAAATGTGATTTTTTTTTTCCCCAAACTAAAAAAATTTAGGAATTTTCAGATCAGCATCCAGAAAATGCGGCTGAAATTAAGCTGACCATGGCACAGTTGAAAATTTCTCAAGGTATTATGGTTTTCATCATGGTTAAAATATTTGAATGAAAACATGGTTGAAATGATTCTACAGTTGTGAACTATGTGATTTTAAGTTTTTTGTGTAATGGTAAAGCATAATAATTACTGTTTCAAACATGCAGCTAGATTGTATGATCTCCAACAGATTTAGTAGTGAGGTAATTGCCCCTTTTCACAGATTATTCCCAAATTATTAGAATGATTCTCAATCTGTGCCTTGAAAGTTCTGAAGCAAAGAATTCCTCTGTTCCAAAAGACCATACATACTACTCAAATTGCCTGAGTATGTCACATGCAGAAATGCTTATGTCTGTCACTTGGTAATATTTGTATGACTACTTTGCATCATAGTTTTCAGAATTTCTTAGCTTGGCCCTTCATTCTTACTTCGTTTTACATTTTGCCACCTATGTCTTTGGGCTTGGGGAAAGGTAATAGAATTTAACAAGAACTGATGTGTTTGAATCTTAAAACTGCCAATGTTTTTGTCTGTGGTTTTGATCTAACTTTGACTATCTAGAGCTGTGTTGCCCAGTTTGGTAGTCACTAGCCACATGTAGCTATTTTAAGTTTAAATTAGTTAAATTAAATTTAAAATTCAGTTCTTTGATTATGCTAGCCACATCTTAGAAAAGTTTAGTAGCTGTGTGCAACTAGTGGCTACAATATTGGACAGCACAGATATAGGACATTTATATCATCACAAAAAGTTCTGTCAAACAGCTGTGGTATAGAGTGTGGATTTTCAATGGGGGTGACAATTCGTCACAAACATCTTAAATATTACAATGGCTGAAATGAAAATTTTATGAGTTGAAGGAGAGGAGTTGGCAGTTAGAGAAAAAATGTTTAAAATGTCCTTAGTAGGGCAATAATGAAAACAAGGTTGAGACACACTGCAGATCTCCCTCTTATCCAATTCTCACATTTCTTTACTTTCCTTATCTCTTTTTCCTTATTCTCAGCCCTGTCTTCTCTTCTTTGCCCTTTCCTTGATCTTTCTTCTTCCTGTGTTTAGTTTATTTTTTCAAGGATGATTTATTATCTTGAAATTCCTGACAGTCTGTCATGGTTTTTTGTTTGTATTTAAAGACTAGGAATTTTGAGTTATTGAGGTTTGCAATGAGTACAAAATCAGAATTTAACACCATAGGAAATTTTCCATTACACTCATATCTACAGTAACATGTTTCAAGGCCTTTAGGGAAGGACCCCACCTTCAAGTTACAGCCCGAAAAAGAAGAAATAGAACTCAACAGACTGGGAGTTGAGAGACTTCTTTTCTGGTAGCAGCTCTGCCATTAACTTTCTTTGTGAACTTAAGCAAGGTATATTACTTCTTTAGAGCTCAGTTTCCTTATCTCTAAATGAATAGAGTTCACCATCCCCAAGACCTCAAAACTTACATGTTTAGAGATGTTACAAAATATGACTTATGGTTGCTTTCCAAAGCAAAAGTAGTGGGAGGAAGTAAAATTTCTTGTATTTTTTTTCATAATATGTGTTCTTCTATGTAATGCTGATTTTGTTTATTCTCCTAAGGTAATATTTCTAAAGCATGTCTAATATTAAGAAGCATAGAGGAGTTAAAGCATAAACCAGGCATGGTGAGTTTAAAACATTACAAAATTGAAAAGTAGTTGAATTGATAATTTATTTATATGTCTAATGTTATTCACTTTATTTATATGTGTAATATGTGTTCACTTTAAGGTAGGAGTAGTAATTATAATAGTAATGATTGTGTGGTGTAAATTTAATTTCATTATCTGCTCTGGTATTGGTTTCTTATTCAGTCAAATGTGCCAGGCACTATTTAGGCCTTACAGTATCACTGAAAGCCAACCTCAAATAATCTCAGATCTGTGTAGGGAATTTCTTAGCCTAAACCATTTTCATCAGTGTGATGATTTCTTTAAATTAGAACAATTTCGTAATAGTGGCCAACAAATTTAGTTTTTAGTTTTCTGATTATTCAAATATTGCAGGTTTCAATCATTAATATAGCTGTGAAAGCATCTTTTCCATAGTATAATTCTGTAGTGCATCTTTTGGACAGGGGCTGTTTTATTCATGCTTGCATTCTCTAACATGACCTCTGTGCAGTTGGCACTCAGTAAATGTAATAATATGGTAGTGCTTTCCCTTGAAGATTCATATTTTAAGGATTGTGCTATAATTACTTTACCTTAAAGTCAAATATAGTATATGACTGAAAATAAAATGTTTCTAATATTTAATATATGGCCTTCTTTTACCTTTCAAGGAATGTATCCATTTCATTTAAGTTGCTGACTTTATTGGCATAAAAGTTCTTCATTGTATTTCTTTATTATCCTTTTAGTATCTATAGAACCTCTCTCATTCCTG
Organism: Rhinopithecus bieti; assembly: GCF_001698545.2. Classification (NCBI taxonomy): domain Eukaryota; kingdom Metazoa; phylum Chordata; class Mammalia; order Primates; family Cercopithecidae; genus Rhinopithecus; species Rhinopithecus bieti. Next base: position 998,238 of record NW_016813959.1, on the reverse strand, counting down.
ATACTGGTTATTCATGTCTTTTTTTCTTTTTCCCTCTGATTAGCCTGACCAGAGGTTTGTCAGTTTTACTGATTGTTCTTAAAGATCCAGCTGTTTGTTTCCTTTCTATCCTCATCTCGTACTGCTCATCATCCCCCTCCCCCTCCACTCCAGCTGCGTAGGCCTCCTTCCTGTCCCTAAGCGACACTAGGCACTCTTTTTGCTGGCTTGAAGCAGCTCATGCCACGTGGGATTCATCATGAGAGTTCAGCCACTCTATGTATGCCTCACTGATCATACACTTAAATGTCCAGCAGTGTCTTATTGTATGAACATTTCTAAGGGCTTATTCTCAACTTCTGTACTTACCAAACCATTTGTGAACTGGCACTGCTTTAAAGGAAAGGTTTATTTTACAGATAACTACCTTCATATTTGGAAAACACGGTTGTTCATGGTATTTCTAGAAGTAAAGTTACTATGTTCTCTAAAGGGAGTAGCTTTCATGATAAATCAGGTACTAACAGAGAGCCTTTATTCGCTATTTCTTCAGTGTTTTTTATTTTCAAAAATGGTATTCTGGGAGTGAAGGGAGGATTCACTAATTTATACCTTTGGCTGTGTAGGTGTCTGCATTAGTTACCATGTACAGCCATGAAGAAGATATTGATAGTGCCATTGAGGTCTTCGCACTAGCTATCCAGTGGTATCAAAACCATCAGGTAAACAAATGGAGTAAAATGTTATGAGGGCATGTTTTACATAAAATAAAGAGGTAGTAGTGAAAAAATTCAGGCAAACTGAAGTATTACACGTCACTATTTTAAAAGTGAAATACTATTTAGATTATCAAATTCATTTTTTTCAGTATACCAGATCCAAATTAAATTATTAGAAATAAACAATGGCTGCAAAATAGAAAAATAGCTCATTTATATTTATTCAAGCTCCTTGCTGTATGTGTACATGTATTTGTTTATGTAATCTCAAGAAATAATAATAGTACATGATTGCATATTTAAGAGATCATCTTTAATAGCTAGAGAACCCACGGGTGGTAGCAATTAGTACAACAGTAATACATGGAATAGTTGTTTATCATGGCTCTAGTAGGAATATCATTATTTCCAGTATGGATCTCTGCATGAGCAGTATCCAACTTAAAATTATACACAACGCTGTGCAGGTGACATTTTATACTGTTAGTACTGTTAGCAGTGGAAGGGTATCAGTGCTCTGGGAAAGTATTATATTAAATTAATGTTTGAGAACTATGGTGGCATATCTTTAAGATTTGATTATTATAGGGGGATGTTTCCAGTTATAGACACCAAATAGATATAGGTTGTTTTCCAAATTTATCCGTTGGTGATTGTACAGTTAATAATTTGTCCACCTGCTTTCCTCTACATGTGTGGATGATTTTGTTGTTTCAGGCATTCAGTGAAACTTAAGATGAGGGATCTAATGCATCGGTGTATTTCTTAAAGGTCTAATGGATATAACTGCATTTGCTTGCTAGATATTTAGCTTGAAACTTTTTTTTTCGTTTTATTGAAACTGTAGCCCAAATCTCCTGCTCATTTGTCCTTGATAAGAGAAGCTGCAAACTTCAAACTCAAATATGGGCGGAAGAAGGAGGCAATTAGTGACCTACAACAGCTATGGAAGTAAGCTCTGAAACATGGAGTTGTAGAAATAACACATTTATTGCTGCTACTTGATATGAGAGAGTTACTTGTTTATATTACTTTCTCCAGTTTTATAAACAGTTCAGTAATTTTCTTATTTCTTCTTTTAGACAAAATCCAAAAGATATTCACACCCTGGCACAGCTTATTTCTGCTTACTCACTTGTAGATCCAGAGAAAGCCAAAGCGTATCCTTTTGATTGTTGTTTCTTACAGCTCCTCAGTAGCACAATACATCTCTTCTAATATCTGTGTTTTGACTGGAGCTTTTTCCATTGTAAATTGCAACTAACAAATCCTCCTTTTAACTAGTAAAACCAAAAAATGACAATTTATTGATCAGTGTGATTGAAAAATGCGGCGATAGATCCAACTTAGGGTTCAGTTTCATCCAGAAGCAAAAATGAAGTCAAAAGGGTATAGCGTCTTTTCCTCCAGGTTCAAGTTCAGCAGCAAGGAAAAGAAAAAGCGTATTTTATGTGGGTAGTTTTGCATGATTCTGAAATCTTATTTTCGGATTCAACTACTTAGGTCACTTGCTTATCTCAAATAGTTACTTGATAAGCAAATTTGATGCCCTTATTGAGCTTGGATCATATGTGCTACTCTCATCAGAGTGTGTTCCCAAAACTGAGGTGGGTTGGTGGATGCTAAGCAGTCTCAAGTCATAAACTTGATAGTTGTTTTGGAATGGAGTTTGTGTTAAGCCACCACCTTGCTCCACATCATTGAGTTAAGGAATAGAGGATTAGATTATGACTCCTCATGTTCTCCTTTCAGAATACTGTGTGTACTATATAATTGATACGACTTGTAATTGTTATTGTATAGAAGATTTAGGAACATTTTTGCTTTTGTTGAAGGTCATCAAGAAAAGACAGTCTTCCAGTGTCAGTAGATATATTGGCAAACATATATATCTATATAAATGTGTGTGTTTGTGTATATTATGTTCCTGAACTCCTGTTCTATCACAGTCTTAGTAAACACTTGCCATCGTCAGATAGTATGTCTCTAAAAGTAGATGTTGAGGCTCTTGAAAATTCTCCTGGCGCCACGTACATTCGGAAGAAGGGTGGAAAAGTTACTGGAGATAGTCAACCAAAGGAACAAGGGTAATATTTTTCGCTGTAACATTCTCTAATGCTGATTTTAAATTAGACAAAGAATAAAAAATATATTCTTATAGAAATTTTGTGTGAATAAAGTTCTAGTTCTCTTTGTTTCTTTTCCATTTCTTTCACTGTACCCAGCTCTTTGTCCTTATTTCCTTCCCTTTTCCCTCAGCCCAAAATTAACCTCTGGTATTAATCTATTATTCCAGAAGTTTTTCTTTGTGTTTACACATACAGGTGGTTTATGAATATTTTTTTAGGTTAGTTTATTTTTTGTTATTTAGTTTCTTATTTGTTTATTTGTTTGTTGAGACAGAGTCTTGCTCTGTCTCTCAGGCTGGAGTACAGTGGCACAATCTTGGCTAACTGCAGCCTCCGCCTCCCAGGTTCAAGCAATTCTCAGCCTCCTGAGTAGCTGGTACTAGAGGCTAATTTTTGTATATTTGGTAGAGACAGGGTTTTACCCTGTTGGCCAGGTTGGTCTTGAACTCCTGACCTCAAGTGATCCACCCACCTCGGCCTCCCAAAGTGCTGAGCACCATGGCCAGTTATTTTTTATAGAAGGAAAATTGTACTGTACTTAGTGTTTTCCAACTTGCTTTTATTTAATGAATTTTAGAGATCTTTCCACATACTAAAATGTGGACATATTTCATCCTTTTTAAACACTCCATAGGCTGGATGTGCCTTCCTTTACCTATAAGTTATTGTTGTACATTTAGTACATCATTTGGTGTATGATTTATTTTGCTGATTTGATGAAAAGGTTAATCGGCTTCATTTACTTACAAGAAGTCAGATTTTGACTCGTTTGTTCCATTGTCATCTTAAAAATATAGTTAGCAGAGACCTACAGTAAAATGTTTTAAGATTTTACTTTTGACTCAGAACAAATAGAGCATGGAAAAGATAAAACATTTCCTTAGCTTTGTGGCTTTCATACGTTTTATTACTTTCTCCTTTTTTGAATGCCTTTTGAAATCTAAATTTTCCCTAACTTAAAAAAAACTCAGCAACAGTGACTGATTTCTTCCTAACAAACTCTGCATTTCATAAAAAGCATTGTCGTTCTCATAATAACTTCCAAAACTTTTAATAAGGAATTGGAGTCTCAAAGAGGTTACATTGTTCCAAATTCCATTTCATCTTACAATTATAAATTTAGTTGGAGTTCTTAAATGGATTTTCAATTAAATATGTTTACTATTTTTTTTTTCTTCACCAAACAGGGTTGGGTAACAACTAAGAACACACAATTCCTTCTTTAGCCTGGCATAGTGGCATTTGACTCTAGTTCTAGTTACTGGGAGGCTGAGGTGGGATGATCGCCTGAGCCCAGGAGTCTGAGGCTCCAGTGAGCAGTGATTGCGTCACTGCACCCCAGCCTGAGTGACAGAGAAAGACCCCCATCTTTAAAAGTTTCTTTTAAAATAATCTTTCTTTCTTTTTTGTTGTTGTTGTTGTTTGTTTGTTTTCTTTTTTGAGACAGAGTCTTGCCCAGGCTGGAGTGCAATGGTGCGATCTCAGCTCACTGCAACCTCTGCCTCCTGGGTTCAAGTGATTCTCCTGCCTCAGCCTCCTGGGTAGTTGGGACTACAGGCACCTGCCACCATGCCTGGCTAATGTTTGTATTTTTATTAGAGACAGGGTTTCACCATGTCGGTCAGGCTGGTCTTGAACTCCTGGCCTCAGGTGATCCACCCGCCTCAGCCTCCCAAAGTGCTGGGATTACAGGCATGAGCCACCGCACCTGACTTCTTTCTCTTTTTTCTTAAACAATCATTAAGATATACATTGAATTTTTAAGCTTTTAAGTTTAAGAACAGTATTTTCATTAGGCATTATTAATGCTCTTTATCTTACTAAAAGTTAGTATTTTGTTATACTAACTTTTGGATGCAAAGGTTTAGTTTCTTTTAACAATACACTATGTGATAGGTTTACGCTAGGTGTTGACCAGAAAATAAATCATGGTACTTGCTCTCAAAAGAACTTGAGCCCTGACGTGGTGGCTCATGCCGGTAATCCCAGCACTTTGGGAGGCCAGGGCAGGTGGATTACTTGAGGTCAGGAGTTCGAAACCAGCCTGGACAACATGGTGAAACCCCATCTCTACTAAAAATACAAAAATTAGCCAGGCGTAGTGACACATGCCTGTACTCCCAGCTACTTGGGAGGCTGAGGCAGGAGAATCACTTGAACCCAGGAGGTGGAGGTTGCAGTGAGCCAAGATCGCGCCACTGCACTCAGCCTGGGTGACAGAGTGAGACTCCGTCTTAAAAAAAAAAAAAAAAAAAAGGAACATGAGTCTAGCAGAAGGAAATATATTTAAACAATAATTGCAATAAAGATTGCACCTGTTGTGATTGTACAGGGCATAGAGGAGTACACCGGAGGGAATAGTCACTTCTTCCTGAGGACAGTGGGAAGTTAGGAAAGGCTTCATGGAGAAGATGATTGTGTTGACCCTGAGGAAGATGAGGACGAGGTAGGCAAAGGGTGAGCTAAGGCAGAGAAATAAGAAAGAGCAGAGAACCGTTGGGAAATTTTAGTATGGCTGTGGAGTATAATTTGTAGGGAGACAATTTAGAATACTATTGCACACTCTGGGTAAGAGATGAAACACTCAAGTAAGATAACAGTATGTTGCATTTCTTATTTGGGGTATCCTGAGAGAACTTTCACAATTGAATGACTTATAGAATGAATTGTTGCTGTCTCATCTTTAGTTCACTGTTTCATATTTCTTGAGTTATATCACATAAGAATATATAGAGAGATGTATTTTTATGTTTTTCTCTGTTCACTAGAGCTTTCAGAATGCTTTATTTTGAGATAGGAGTCTTGCTCCGTCACCCAGGCTGGAGTGCAGTGGTGCAATCTCGCTCACTACAACCTCTGCCTCCTTGGTTCAAGAGATTCTCCTGCCTCAGCCTCCCGAGTAGCTGAGATTACAGGCACGCACTGCCACATCCAGCTAATTTTTGTATTTTTAGTAGAGACGGGGTTTCACTATGTTGGCCAGGCTGGTCTGGAACTCCTGACGTCAGGTGATACCTGCCTTGGCCTCCCAAACTTCTGGGATTACAGATGGGAGCCACTGTTCCCAGCCACTTTCAGAATGCTTGACAATTATTATTATTATTATTTTTTTATTATTATTATTATACTTTTAAGTTCTAGGGTACGTGTGCACAACATGCAGGTTTGTTACATATGTATACATGAGCCATGTTGGTGTGCTATACCCATTAACTCGTCATTTACATTAGGTATATCTCCTAATGCTATCCCTCCCCCTGCCCTTGACAGTTATTTTGAAGTGTTAATTTGTATGCCCTTTTTAGTGCCTTTTTTGGTGAGTGTACTTAATACATATTTTACTTACATTAAAAAATTAATAAACTCACAGGTTTTAAAATATGAAAGATAAAAAAGTATAAGAGTAAGTTAAAAGTCTTCCATCTGTGTCTGCCCACCTCCCTCCCAGGGCCATAACCAATGTAACTTGTTTTGCATCTCCTTCCAGAGATAATTCTTTGCATGTATCTGACCTACACGTGTTCTTCTGGCAAAAAATTTATTCTCTAAAGTCGTGCCAAACATAGAGTAACTTACCAAGGGATTGTAGATATTCATGCTTGTGCAGATTACTTTTTACATAGACTTAATGTGTGCCACTGAAAAAAATTTTTCAATGTAAACAGAATCTGTTTTCGAATTGTCACCTCTGTTTTCTAAAGTACCTTCCAAAAATTATAGTATCTGAAGCTTAATGGACTCTAACCTGAATCAAATCTTAACTAGTTTGTTAGCTTTGGTGAGCTGATACCAAGTCTTAAACCATGTTTATGATAAGTGCCCAACTAACTCTTACAGAGCACTTACTTAATGCTTTATAAATATTTTATCACAAAGATGGTAATGATTTTTTTTTCTCTTTGTAGACAGGGAGATTTGAAAAGAAGAAAAGAAAAGAAGGGTAAGGCATTAAAAAATCTTTATAAATTTTCTACAAGATAAATGTTTGACTTTAGCCCCATATAGAAATATTTGGACATAAATATACTGCCCTCTCTTATATCTTTGAAAACTTTTTATCTTGACTATAGCTAACATTTAATTTTATTCTGTTACTTTAAAGATTGCAATTCACTAGTTTGCCTAAATTCAAATTGTTGCTCCCTCTTTTACTCTGTGACTATGGACAGGCTATTTAATATACCTGCCAGAGTGTTTCATATGTGGAATGGAATATGATAGTATATATCTTATAGTATTAAATCAGATACTACATGTAAAGTTCTTAAGAGTGGTGCCTGGCACAAAAGTAAGCCCTTACACATTATGATGTTTCTGCTACACATAACTACAAAATTCCATCAAACTAGCTTAAGAAAATGTACTGTTTATAAAGTTGGCAGTCTAGAGGAATGTTAGCATCAAGGTTGGTTGACTCAGTATTTCTCTCTCTTTGTTCTGCTGTCCACAAAACAGAATTCCATTAGAGTCATACAATGTATACTGGAAACAGTCAGGGCCACATACTTGTCATTTATATTCATCACAACAAAGAAGCCCTCTCCAGATTTGGCAGGTATTTCTCATTAATCTGATTTGGCCAAGTAGGTCAGTGTCCAGCCTTGAATTATTAACCAGGAAAATAACGTGCATTGATTGGCTTGGGGTGTGGCTTTAATCTCTGGAAAAATTGGGTGACATTACCGTGCTTTGTTTTACCTCATTAGATGTTATCCTTGAAGCCACCCAAGTTCCTGAGGTTTTGAGGAATCTATGATATAAATCAGGTTATTTCTTGATTTTGCTCTCTGCCATCTTAGGATATGGGTTTCCCAAGACTTAGCTAAGTTTATTATTACTCCTCCATCTCTTTTCCAGCTACCAAAATTTTATTGACAATATCTTTTCTTCTGTTCTTCCTTTAATGTGTTTTATTACCATTTTAGTGGAGTTCGAGGAAGGTACACAAGCTAATGTTTGTATCCATTTCACTGTCTTTAACTGGAAGTCTTATTGGTTCTTTTGTCACAGTACTTGAAAATTGGCAAACATTTAATATTTGTGTATTAGTAATACTGCAAGGAAACAGCTGATAGCTGTAGGTGATAATAACGTAAAATTTTACTTTCTTTTCTATTTTTGTATTTTCTAGATGAATATTTTTTAAAATTTACAAGTGACATATGCTTATTCTAAAAACAAAGGTAGTTGATACTTATCATTATAGAATGGCATAAAGAGTGTAAAATTCCTTGCCCAGAATTCATGCTTGCGGCTGGGCATGGGTGGCTCACGCCTGTAATCCCAGCACTTTGGAAGGTCAAGGCGGGTGGATCATTTGAGGTCAGGAGTTCGAGACCAGCCTGGCCAACATGGTGAAACCCCATCTCTACTAAAAATACAAACATTAGCTGAGCATTACTCATGTGTGCCTGTAGTCCCAGCTACTCAGGAGGCAGAGGTAGGAGAATCGCCTGAACCTGGGAGGCCGAGGTTGCAGTGAGTCGAGATCACGCCACTGCACTCCAGCCTGGCAACAGAGTGAGAGCCTGTCCCCCACTCCCAAAAAAAACATGCTCCCAGAGACAATTACTTAACATTTTTGTGTGTGTATATGTATATATATATAGAATCAAACATACATCATTAGGTGCTGAAAGTTGAACATAATATAATTTGTTTTAATCTTCACTTTAGACTGCATTGCGAAGAACATTTTTTCAGATTAATAGATGCACTTCACTTTATTTATTTATTTATTTTGAGACGGCTTCTCACTCTGTCGCCCAGGCTGGAGTGCAGTGGTGCGATCTCAGCTCACTGCAAGCTCCACCTCCCAGGTTCACGCCATTCTCCTGCGTCAGCCTCCCGAGTAGCTGGGATTTCAGGTGCCCGCCACCACGCCCAGCGAATTTTTTGTATTTTTAGTAGAGACAAGGTTTCACCGTGTTAGCCAGGATGGTCTCGATCTCCTGACCTCGTGATCTGCCCGCCTTGGCCTCCCAAAGTGCTGGGATTATAGGTGTGAGCCACTGCGCCTGGCCTGCACTTCACTTTTTAACCCAATTGAATAGGTTGCTATACTGTGGGCATATTATAATGTAATCATCTTCATTGATAGACATTTATTTTACTGTCTTAAAGAATATCAGCCCACCCATACCTTGCCCTATCCATCTTTAAAAAAAAAAAGAAAGAAAAAGAGCATCACAGAGAATACTCTGTTCTTAACTTTGTATCTCTTGGGTTTCTGCACGATAAATTTCTAGAAGTCTATAAATTTCTAATGGTGCTGTCAGATTAAATTGCTCTCCACGAAGGCTATACCAGTATACACTTCTCCTAATACAGTGTTGGTGAGTGCTTCTCACCATTTCACCAACACTAGGTATTACTGCTTTTAATATTTACGAGTCTGATAGAGTTTTTTACCTTTCTCATTTTTAATTAGTGAGGGTGAACATCTGTTCAGAAGATGAATTACTTTCCTTTCTCCTGACCTACCTTAATTATAGCTGAGTCCATTTTTCTTTGAGTGATTTACATATTGATCAGCAAGAATTATATTAAGGATTTTTTTCCACTCTTCTATTATATAGTTTGTATTTTAAATTTTTTCTTAGAAATATATTTTTTACTAAATGAAGATTTTAAAATTTTTATATAGGTGTATCTGTGAAGTCTTTTTCTTTATGGCCTCTGAATTTTTTTGTCATGCTGAGAAATAAGGCCTTTTCCCCTTCGATAAAATTCAACACCCCTTCATGCTAAAACTGTCAATAAACTAGGTATTGATGGAATGTATCTCAAAATAATAAGAACTATTTATGACAAGCCCACAGCCAATATCATACTGAATGAGCAAAAGCTGGAAGCATTCCCTTGAAAACCGGCACAAGACAAGGATGCCCTCTCTCCCACCACTCCTATTCAACATAATATTGGAAGTTCTGGCCAGGGCCATCAGGCAAGAGAAGGAAAGAAAGGATATTCAAATAAAAAGGAAGTAAAATTGTCTCTGTTTGCAGATGACATGATTGTTTATTTAGAAAACCCCATCGTCTCAGCCAAAAATCTCCGTAAGCTGATAAGCAACTTCAGCAAAGTCTCAGGACACAAAATCAATGTGCAGAAATCACAGGCATTCCTGTACACGAATAATAGACAAGCAGAGAGCCAAATCATGAGTGAACTCCCATTCACTATTGCTAGAAAAGAATAAAATACCTGGGATTACAACTAACAAGGGATGTGAAGGACCTCTTCAAGGAGAACTACAAACCACTGCTTAAGGAAATAAGAGGGGACACAGACAAATGGAAGAATATTGCATGCTTATGGATAGGAAGAATCAATATCGTGAAAATGGCCATACTGCCCAAAGTAATTTATAGATTCAATGCTATCCCCATCAAGCTGCCTTTGACTTTCTCCACAGAATTAGAAAAAAACTACTTTAAATTTCATATGGAACCAAAAAAGAACCTGTATGGCCAAGAGAGTCCTAAGCAAAGAGAACAAAGCTGGAGGCATCATGCTACTTGACTTCAAACTATTACTGTAAGGCTACAGTAACCAAAACAGCATGACACTGGTACCAAAACAGATATGTAGACAAATGGAACAGAATAGAGGCCTCAGAAATAGTGCCACCTATCTACAACCATCTGATCTTTGACAAACCTGACAAAAGCAATGGGGAAAGGATTCTAGCCATATGCAGAAAACAAACTGGACCCCTTCCTTACACGTTTTACAAAAATTAACTCAAGATGGATTAAAGACTTAAACCTAAGACCTAAAACCATAAAAGCCCTAGAAGAAAACCTAGGCAATACCATTCAGGACATAGGCACGGGCAAGGACTTCATGACTAAAACAGCAAAAGCAATGGCAACAAAAGCCAAAATTGACAAATGGGATCTAATTAAACTAAAGAGCTTATGCACAGCAAAAGAAGCTATCATCAGAGTGAACAGGCAACCTACAGAATGGGAGAAAATTTTTGCAATCTACTCATCTGACAAAAGGCTAATATCTGGAACCTACAAAGAACTCAAACAAATTTACAAGAATAAAACAACCCCATCAAAAAGTGGGCGAAGGATATGAACAGACACTTATCAAAATAAGACATTCATGTGGCCAAGAAACATGAAGAAAAGCTCATCATCACTGGTGATTAGAGAAATGCAAATCAAAACCACAACGAAATACCATCTCACGTCAGTTAGAATGGCAGTCATTAAAAGTGAGGAAACAACAGATGCTGGAGAGAATGTGGAGAAATAGGAACACTTTTACACTGTTGGTGGGATTGTAAATTATTTTAGCCATTGTGGAAGGCAGTGTGGCAATTCCTCAAGGACCGAGAACCAGAAATACCGTTTAACCGAGCAATCCCATTACTGGGTATATACCCAAAGGATTATAAATCATTCTGCTCTAAAGACATGTGCACACTTATGTTTATTGCAACACTATTCACATTAGCAAGGACTTGGAACCAACCCAAATGCCGATCAGTGATAGAGTGGGTAAAGAAAATGTGGCACACATACACCATGGAATACTATGCAGCCATAAAAAACGATGAGTTCATATCCATTGCAGGGACATGGATGAAGCTGGAAACCATCATTCTCAGCAAACTAACACAGGAACAGAAAACCAAACACTGCATGTTCTCACTCAAGTGGGAGTTGAACAATGAGAACACATGGACACAGGGAGGGGAATATCACATACCGGGCCTGTGGCGGGGTAAGGGTAGGAGGCTAGGGGAGGGATAGCATTAGGAGAAATACCTAATGTAGATGAGGGGTTGATGGGTGCAGCAAACCACCATGGCACGTGTATACCTATGTAACAAACCACGTTCTGCACATGTATCCCAGTATAATAATAACAAAAAAAGTAAGGCCATTTTGCCTGCTAGATTATACAAATTAAACTTTCTCAAATAAATTCATTTCCATTTTAATGTTATTTATTCCCAGGCTTAGAGACGTTGTTTAAATCAATCTTGAAAATATTATGATACATCTCTCTTTATAATTATTATGCAGGAAAATTGCCTAAGAATTATGACCCAAAAGTTACCCCAGATCCAGAAAGATGGCTGCCAATGCGAGAACGTTCTTACTACCGGGGAAGAAAGAAGGGTAAAAAGAAGGATCAGATTGGAAAGGGGACCCAGGGAGCAACTGCAGGAGCTTCATCTGAGCTGTAAGTTATTGCTCCACAATTGAGGGCACTTAGAACATACATTGTTTCTGAGATTGACTCAAGGCTACTAGTGGGAATTTAATATATGTTAAGTATGAGAAATGTACTGATGTATCTTTGATAAATGTTTATACTACACTTATGTAAATTAAAGAAAATATATTGCCTTTTTAGACTAGTTTTTCCTTTAGTTTTTACAATACAGTCAAATAGTTTTAAGTATTTACAATATAATCAAATATATATTGTGAAATATATATAGTAAAAACTATTTGTATTATAAAAACTAAAGAAAAGTCTCAGTAGGCAACTAAATACACTGAGTCATTCAACTAAATAAATGCCTAGATAAACAGATGTAAATAAATAATATGACTAGAAAGAAGTGTTAGAAATGTTAATACGTTCTGCATGGTTGATGATAGGTTATTTTAAAAATATTTTTTCTGGCCAGGCACGGTGGCTCACGCCTGTAATCCCAGCACTTTGGGAGGCCAAGGCAGGCAATCACCTGAGGTTGCAAGTTCGAGACCAGCCTGGCCAACATGGTGAAACCCTGTCTCTATTAAAAATACAAAATTAGCCAGGTGTGGTAGTGCGCACATGTAATCCCAGCTACTCAGGAGGCTGAGGCAGGAGAATCACATGAACCCAGAAGGATCACGTGAACCCAGGAGGCAGAGGTTGCAGTGAGCTGAGATGGCGCCACTCCTCTCCAACCTGGGCACCACCGCACTCCAGCCTGAGGGACAGAACAAGACTCTTGTCTCAAAAAAATAAAATTTTTTATTTTCTACGCTTTCTAAAAATTGGCATGTGTACCATGTTTACTTTTCTTCAATAAAAACAGTAAAAATGTTATTCAAAAGAAAAGTCAATAGGGAGTTAGGGAGCTTACCTTAAAAGAAGTAGAAAATGTGTTACGTGTGATAAGTAAAATGGGTTAAGTGTGATAAGTAAAACCCATATACATAACATTTTTATACTCTCCCTTTGTTGAATATATGAGTGACCAAAAATGATCTGATCTAATGATTTCAGGGATGCCAGTAAAACTGTGAGCAGCCCACCCACCTCCCCAAGACCTGGCAGTGCTGCAACAGTATCTGCCTCTACAAGTAACATCATACCCCCAAGACACCAGAAACCTGCAGGGGCTCCAGCAACAAAAAAGAAACAGCAACAGAAAAAGAAGAAAGGTGGAAAAGGTGGCTGGTGATGAGAATATTCTTGTTGCAGGCTGTTTTTAAACTAGTCTCAGTGACACTAGGAATATAATAAAGGTAACACAGCAAGAAGCACAGAACTGCTCCCTCTTCATCTCCATATTTTCATAATTTCTTGTGTTTCAAATAGGGAAACATCTTCCTCAAAGTCTGCCTAGTGAGATATGGCCTACTGGTTGCCTTATAGCTTTGTACAGATTATGAGGACTGAAAATAATTGGGCATTTACCCATCTTGGTATCTGTTGTATCCTTTATTTGTGTGTGCTGATTCAATCCTTTTTCAGTTTCACATACCTTATCTAAGGTTTCCCAGGATTTAAACAGAAACTATTTCTACAATTTCAGCTGGAGTCTGAAGATACTTGTTTCTGTTCAAGTCCCACTTTAAATTATGTCTTAGGAGGCCTTAGGAGACTGAAAGTGGAATCTTCTGAGCATTCCTAAATATCTGCTTAGAAATATCATGTGATAAAGAGGGACCTTCTTAATACACTGATGTTCTTCACTTAATTAAATGGATGGCCACAAGAAAAATAAAGTAAATGTCTTAAATAATTTAACCATAAATTTTCTGTCATGTGATATCGGAATATGGGATTATTTTCATATTTTTATATATATATGACTCCTTTGTGCCCCATGTCATTTTCAGATTATGTAACATGCTGATACAGCACCATGAAAGAACTCAAGGAAAATATATCAATGTAAGAAGTTGACTCTTAGACCTAGTGTTCTGAGGTCAGATGGGTTTGGACTATCTCAATCAGAAAGATTAATGACCGTTATCAAGAACATGAACATTGGTTTCCTACATAGAGAGGAAATCAGTATCTGAGTTCGCATACCAGGCAGTATTAAAATCTGACAGATCTGTTTGGCCCATTGATACTCAAATGGTGTCTCCTTCTGGTTATGGATTTTGACCATTGATTACCTTTCTCAATGTAATGAAATATTTTACAGTCAATTTGTGGTGTAAATGTTGCTCTTGTCTTTCCTTGCTTACAAACTATTTTCACATTGAACAGCTGTGAGACAGACACATTGAGATGCCTGCCCTTGTTAGTATTCATTTTATGCTGCCCAACATATCATTTAATTTAGACTTAGAAGTATTTCCTTGTGATTACATTACTCTGTCCTTGTTAATAAAGTGCTGCTGTGTTTGACTCTGAACGTAACTACCAAAACTTCTTCAAAGAGTTTTTTATAAAAGACTTTCCTCCTTTACAAGAAAGAAATGGGGTGTTGCCTTTCTGTTCAGTAAAAGCAGAATCTGCAGTGGCATCTAAACAAAGAGATCCTTTTTAAATACAAATGATGTATTGTGGCATAATACTTTTTTGAGCCCTACAGAGAACAGTCTTTTGGTAATAGTGACGGATATTTATTACTTCTGAATATATACCCCATTATAGGAATAACTGTTACTTATTTAGGATTCCATCACTGAAAATGTTAACCCAAGGCACAGCAGTGAAATTTACAGTTCTCCATTTAGTTGTCATTATTGATAGCATTAGTCATTGCTAAGCAACTGAAACTTCTGTTCAAATAAAGTTTTAATTGTCAAATGAAGTATAAATACATGAACTTTCTAGAAATATTTCCTCTTTTGGATAGGTCTTTAACCAGTACATATATATACTTTGTCAAATATATGGATGTGTATGTGTACATTTATAAAAACCAGTATGGATACATCCATTCACTGTGGTACATTTTAAAATAAAATATTTTAGCAGTGAATATGGATTAAGGTGTTTTGGGTGTTGGCATTTTATGGAGGACTTCCTGGTTAGTATAACCAAGAATTTTCTTTTAAGCTGAGTATCAAAATTGTGTGTACTGTCCCTCTTAGCAAACCCACAAAACTGATCTAATGGGATTGAGAGATTTGGTAAGTTTCAGTGTAAACTTATTGAAAATTCATCTTGGTGTGTGTATAAACAGAAGTAAACCTTTGAAAAACTGATTAAGCATAGCAATTCTAATGCTATTGGGAACAGCCAACCTTAAAAATCATTGCATCACTCAAACCTTCTGGAGCCTGCCATTTATTGTTCCTTACAAGTCTATTTGAAACAGATACAATGAAGGAAAATAAGTTTATTACATTAAAAAATAATTGTGGCTGGGCACAGTGGCTCGCACCTGTAATCCCAGCACTTTGGGAGGCCGAGGCGGGCAGATCACCTGAGGTCGGAAGTTCGAGACCAACCTGACCAACATGAAGAAACCTCGTCTCTACTAAAAATACAAAATTAGCCGGGCATGGTGGCTCATGGCTATAATCACAGCTACTCGGGAGGCTGAGGCAGGAGACTCGCTTGAACCTGGGAGGCAGAGGTTGCAGTGAGCCAAGATCGTGCCATTGCACTCCAGTCTGGGCAACAAGAGTGAAACTCTGTCTCAAAAAATAATAATTGTGCTGGACAGGTGCGGTGGCTCACGCCTGTAATCCCAGCACTTTGGGAGGCTGAGGTGGGCAGATTACCCGGGAGGCCGAGGTGGGCAGATTACCCGAAGTCAGGAGTTCGAGACCAGCCTGGCCAACATGGTGAAACCTCATCTCTACTAAATACAAAAATTAGCTGGGCGTGATGGCACACGCATGTAATCCTAGCTCCTCGGGAGGCTGAGGCAGGAGAATTGCTTGAGCCTGGGAGGTGGAAGTTGCAGTGAGCCGAGATCGTGCCAGTGCACTCCAGCCTGGCGAACAGAGTGAGACTGTCTCAAAAAATAAATAAATAATTGTGCTAAACTGTGAAATATACTAAAGAGTTTAGCAAGATAAAAGGAACCCTCCAGATATTTCTTAGTCAGTTTGAGAAACAATACCACCTTTGAAAACCTCCTCGTGTGCCTTATTTACCATTTATTAGATAATTAGGAGTGACTAGACCATTAGGTTTTGGTTTTAATACTGAGCATTACTAGCAGCTGTGATTCTGGCAGGCTATCTCCGAATAATTTTTTAAAAAGCGAAATACAGGCCGGTCACGCTGACTCATGCCTGTAATCCCAGCACTTTGGGAGGCCGAGGCGGGTGGATCACTTGAGGTCAGGAGTTCGAAACCAGTCTGGCCAATGTGGTGAAACCCCGTCTCGACTAAAAATACAAAAATTAGCCGGGCGTGGTGGTTCACGCCTGTAATCCCAGCTACTTGGGAGGCTGAGGCAGGAGAATCGCTTAAATCCGGGAGGCGGAGGTTGCAGCGAGCTGAGATCGCACTACTACACTCCAGCCTTAGTGACAGAGACTCCGTCTCAAAAAAAAAAAAAAAAAAAAAAGGAACTTAAAACAATGGAACCCGTTCACGTTCTTCTGTCTTTAATAATCCTGGATAGTAGTCTGGAGACACTCCTAATGGAGTTTACTCGGGAGAGGGCGGAGAAATACACGACATGAGCAGTACAGGCGCGTGGTTGAGAGCCGGCGGAAGGCTGAGAATCCTCCCCGGAACCTTTGGACTGTGGCGCCCCAGGGGTTCTTCGCGTAGGCTGTCCGGGCTCGAGATTGAAGCCGGAGACGTCAGACGCTAAGGTTGCTTAGGTTGCGGCCCGCGTGGAAGGCTCTTCTCAGCCATCCTGCCCGGCCCGAGGGAATCGCGCAAGGGACGCTTTTTCTGCAGCAATGATATATACCCCGCCGAGCTGTCCGTCCTGGTTGGGACCTCTTGGTTTCCCTTGGCTGGGCTCAACCCATCCCGTACACCTCCGCCCTTCCCTCTTTGCGTGCCCCTAAGGGTTCAGCGAATCCGCTGCAAGAAGCCCTGCATCCGCCCGGTGAGCGGCTGTTGGCGGCGGTGCCGGGGTTGGCGGCTCCCGCGGGTTGTCTACGCCGCGGGGCCTACGTCTCCGTCGGGCGTGCACCTTGGGAGCCACACCTGGGGCCCAGAGCCACCGCTCAGCACGCGGGCACGCGGCGGGAGGGAAGGAAACAGCGGCGCTGAGGATGGAGAGGGGGAAAGTGAAGAAGAAAGAGAAGGAAAAGGAGACGGAGAAGGAGAAAATCAGAGAAAAGGGAAAGGAAGAGAAATTGAAAAGAAAGGAGGTGGAGCAGAAAATTAAAGAAAAAGAAAAGGAGAAGCAAGAGAAGCAGGAGAGGAGAAAGAGAAAAGAGAAAGAGGAAAAAAGGACAAAGCAAGGGAAGGAGACAAAGAAAGAGAAGGAACAATTTAAGGGACAAGAAGAGGAAGGGGAGAACAAGGACAGCACCTTGACAAGGACCCCGCTCGAGCCGCTGGTAAGAGACCCAGTGTCCAGGACCCCTTGCCCCATGGCCACTGTCGGCGTTCAGACCTCGGCGCTGTCTCTGTTACGTTGGAGGCCCCCGACCCGCGCGGGAGGGAATGGATCTCAGCTGAGGGCTATTTACCTATGGATGAAAGCGATATGCCAAACTTTGAACGACCCATCGCCAGCCCCTTTTCCCGGGCCCCCTGCCCACCCTCGCCGTTAACGTTACCCCTGTGTCTTAACCTTCGTCGGGTCTAGTGTTGAGGGACAAGTGATCTCGGTCTTAATGGGGACATGGGGAACGGCCCCTCTACTGCCCTTGGATCTGTCCAGCGCGCAACACTAGCGCACAGACCACCTGACCACATTTAGAAACCAGTCCGGAACCCTCCCCGCACGCAGGCCCTCTTTTCATTGAATGCGTTCTTTTGTCAGAAGGGGCAGGGTTCCAGAATGCAGGAGGTGTTGGGGACGCTGCAGTTGATGCCTCCATTGTTTTCAGACCACCAGTTCCCTGAATGCATGGCGGAAAAGTTTTAACTGACGGGTCTTAAAAACTTGGCATTGTTTGGGTCAGCTGGATGGTCTCTGTGCTCCTGGAGTTCCTGAACTGGCTCCTTGACTTAGAGCTACGATCTGGTTCTAAACAATTTGAATGATTAACACAGTTGTTGTTTTTCTTTTTTCTTTTTTGTAATAGGGTCTCACTCTGCCACTCAGGCTGGAGGGATCCTCCCGCCTCAGCCTGGCACCGCCCCCATCTCCCAACCTCAGTGACTGGCACTACAGGCACACGCCACCATGTCCAGCTAATTTTTGTATTTTTGTGTAGAGATGGAGTTTCGCCATGTAACCCAGGCTGATCTCAAACTCCTGGGCTCCAGCAATCCGTCTGCCTCGGCCTCCCAAAGTGCTGGGATTACAGGCGTGAGCCACCACGGATTAACAGATACTTGATCTCTGGTAAAACACAGACTACATAGACCCATATTTGGCTAAAGGAATAACTTCTGACAAAAAAACAGTGGTGTTCAGCATCTCATTTTGTGTCTGAACTCTATTTTACAAATTCAGCTTTCCTTAGTCTCGAAAAGATAAATGTGAGGAAGCGTGAATGCAGAATTTCTAGGTAGGATGGGCGTAGGGACAGCAATGTGGTTGGAAAGGGAACTGGTGTTTTGTTTTGTTTTGTTTTGAGACAGTCTGGCTCTGTCACCCAGGCTTGAGTACTGTGGCATGATCTCGGCTCACTGCAACCTCCACCTCCCAGGCTCAAGTCATCCTCCCACCTCAGCCTCCCAAGTAGCTGGGAATACAGGTGCACACCACCTTGCCTAGCTAATTTTTGTATTTTTGGTAGAGATGGGGTTTCGCCATGTTGCCCAGGCTGGTCTTCAACTCCTGAACGCAAGCGATCCATCCACCTTGGCCTCCTGCCGAGACCAGCTTGGTCGGGGAGACCCTACCCAGTGTCCCTAGAGGAATTAAAGACACGCACACAGAAATAGAGGTGCAAAGCAGGAAATCAGAGGTCTCACTGCCTTCAGAGCTGAAAGCCCCAAACAGAGATTTACCCACATATTTATTAACAGCAAACCAGTCATTAGCATTGTCTCTATAGATACTAAATTAACCAAAAGTATCGCTTAAGGGAAACGAAGGGATGGGCCGAATTAATTGCAGCTGGAACACGCACTTAAGACATAGATCACTCAGGCTTTTGTTTGTGGCTTAAGAATGCCTTTAAGGCCGGGCGCGGTGGCTCAAGCCTGTAATCCCAGCACTTTGGGAGGCCGAGACGGGCGGATCACGAGGTCAGGAGATGGAGACCATCCTGGCGAACACGGTGAAACCCCGTCTCTACTAAAAAATACAAAAAAACTAGCCGGGCGAGGTGGCGGGCGCCTGTAATCCCAGCCACTTGGGAGGCTGAGGGAGGAGAATGGCGTGAACCCGGGAGGCGGAGCTTGCAGTGAGCTGAGATTCGGCCACTGCACTCCAGCCTGGGCGACAGAGCGAGACTCCTCAAAAAAAAAAAAAAAAAAAAGAATGCCTTTAAGCAGTTTTCCGCCCTGGGCAGACCAGGTGTTCCTTGCCCTCATTCCTGTAAACGCACAACCTTCCAGCTTGGGCGTTATGGCCATTATGGACATTTTACATTGCTGCAGAGATTTTGTTTATGGCCAGTTTTGGGGCCAGTTTGTGGCCAGATTTTGGGGGGCTTGATCCCAACAGCCTCCCAAAGTGCTGGGATTACAGGCAAGAGCCACTGTGCCCGGCCTGGGAACTGCTTTTTATTCACACTATTTTATAGGACCTAAGATGTCATTAGTCTAGGTACCACTAAGAAAGAAAAAAAAAAAGCCGGCACGGTGGCTCACGCCTGTAATCCCGGCACTTTGGGAGGCCAAGGCGGACAGATCACCTGAGGTCAGGAGTTCCAGAACAGACTGGCCAACATGGCAAAATCCCATCTCTACTAAAAATACAAAAAAATTAGCTGGGCATGGGTGGCATGTGCCTGTAATCACAGCTACTCGGGAGGCTGAGGCAGGAAAATCACATGAACCTGGGAGGCGGAGGTTGTAGTGAGTCAAGATTGTGCCACTGCACTCCACCCTAGGCCACAGAACGATATTCTGTCTCAAAAATAAATAAATAAAAAATTCTGCCAATCAAAATATGACATACTCTCAATTGTCAAAGACATCCTAATTTCAGAGATGTTAAAATGTGGAATGTGGGGGGCGGAATGTGTATCTTAGAATGAATGAAGTATGTCGGGGTAGGCTGAATGGGGCTTCTGGTGAAGACTGACAGGACATAATCCACTCTTGGCTGCCATTTCTTGGTGCTGGTATTGCTTGAAAACATGCAATTGTAAGCCATCCAATGACGTTTCCCTTGCCCCTCTTCCTTACCTTGACACACTCTCAGAATGACATCATAACATTTAGATGCAACTGAAGGGAATGGAGAAGAGGCAGGATGGAAGACATCTATGAAAATACAATTTAAGAGTCATCAAAGATTGGCTCTAAGAACAAATAAGTACTTTTTTTTTTTTTTTTTCTTTTTTGAGATGGAGTTTCACTCATGTTGCCCAGGCTGGAGTGCAATGGCACGATCTCAGCTCACTGCAACTGCCAGCTCCCAGTTTCAAGTGATTCTCCTGCCTTAGCCTACCCAATAGCTGGGATTACTAGTATGCACCACCATGCCCGGCTAATTTTGTATTTTTACTAGACATGGGATTTCACCATGTTGGTCAGGCTAGTCTCAAACTCCTGACCTCAGGTGATCCACCCTCCTCGGCCTCCCAAAGTGCTGGGATTACAGGTGTGAGCCACCACACCGGCCTACTTTTTTCAAATTTTGGTAATTCACTGTATGGCCTTCATAAATCAAGCTCTCTGTACAAGTCTTTATGTTAAAGTTTACGCCCTGGAAACCACATTTCGGAGCACTCTGAACGATTTTCACACCAGCCTGCCCTTCTGTCCCTCAGTCATTTGCCATAAAAATTCTAAGGCTAATACATTGATAGAATGCTTCTTTGTTTTTTTTCTTTTCTCTTTTTTGGGGGGGATCGAGGGGGATGGAGTCTCTGTCACCCAGGCTGGAGTGCAGTGGTATCATCTCAGCTCCTGCAATCTCCATCTCCCAGGTTCAAGCAATTCCTGTAGCTGGGATTACAGGCATGTGCCTCAGCCTCCCAAGTAGCTGGGATTACAGGCATGTGCCACCATGCCTGGCTGATTTTTGTATTTTTGGTAGAGACAGGGTTATGCCGTGATGGCCAGGCTGGTTCCAAAGTCCTGGCCTCAAGTGATCCACCTGCATTAGCTTCCTAAAATGCTGGATTTACAGATGAGAGCCACGATGCCCAGACTAGAATGCTTCTGTCTAAGTTTACTTCAAGTTCATCAGTTTGTTTTTTTGTTTGTTTGTTTGAGATGTTGTCTTGCTGTGTTGCCCAGGCTGGAGTGCAATGACGCCATCTCGGCTCACTGCAACCTCCACCTCTGAGGTTCAAGTGATTCTCCTGCCTCAGCCTCCCGAGTAGCTGGGATTACAGATGCCCACCACTGCACCCAGCTAATTTTTTTTTTTTTTAGACGGAGTCTCGCTCTCTTGCCCAGACTGGAGTGCAGTGGTGCGATCTCAGCTCACTGCAAGCTCCGCTTCCCGGGTTCATGCCATTCTCCTTCCTCAGCCTCCGGAGTAGCTGGGACTACAGGCGCCCGCCACCACGCCTGGCTAATTTTTTGTATTTTAAGTAGAGACAGGGTTCCACCGTATTGGCCGGGTCGTTTCGAACTCGTGACCTCAGGTGATCTGCCTGCCTTGGCCTCCCAAGTTCGTCTGTTTTTAAAACAAATATTAATTTGTGATTGAAACTGGCTTAATAATTTCTATAACCTTTTCATTTAATTGTGATACTTATATTAAAAAGTATAAAAGGGAGGCCCGGTGTGGTGGCTCATGCCTGTAATCCCAGCACTTTGGGAGGCCAAGGTGGGCAGATCACGAGGTCAGGAGTAAGTATAAGAGGGAAACCTTGCCCTGAGATCTTACAATCTAGTTATTCAATTGTGAAGACAGGCAAAATTAATAATTGAGACCTTAGATGCTTATGCACTGAGTGGCACAGTCGATACATGCACCACGGAGGTCCCAAGACCCCAAACAAAATGAACTCAGGTGCAGTCTCCAATTCATAGACACGAATTCAAGAAGCAAAATGAAGTCTGAAAATTGGTCCTATAATCTATAGCACTACTCATAAATGCTTGTAGTATTTATTTGATAGACTGATCAGGAGTTAGGGGATGGAGGAGGGATGTGAAATTAGTATCACATAATGAACAGCTAATTAGAAAATGTTCACTAGTTGGTATAGTTTGTTCTAGACCTATAAAATATTCGTGAAGTTTTATCCTTTTTTTTTTTTTGGAGACAGGGTCTCACTCTGTTCCCCAGGCTGGAGTTCAGTGTGCAATCTCAGCTCACTGCAACCTCTGCCTCCTGGGTTCAGGTGATTCTTGTGCCTCAGCCTCCCAAGTAGCTGGACTTACAGGTGCATGCCACCACACCTGGCTAATTTTTTGTATTTTTAGTAGAGATGGGGTTTCACTACATTGGCCAGGCTGGTCTGGAACTTCTGACCTCAAGAGATCCTCCCGCCTCGGCCTCCCAAAGTGCTGGGATTACAGGTGTGAGCCACCTGGCCCGTGAAGTTTTATTCTGGATACAATTCCAAGAATATTATTGGATTCTACCACAGGCAGGCCCACTGCCAAGACCCAGAAAAATGAGCCCCTGATAGCATGGGCTTATTGATTTATCTTTTGTTTCACAGGAGAAAAACAAGCAAATCCTAGTGCTGGGCCTGGATGGAGCAGGAAAAACCAGTGTCCTCCACTCTCTAGCTTCAAACAGAGTCCAGCATAGTGTGGCACCCACCCAAGGTTTCAATGCAGTTTGCATCAACACTGAAGATGGCCAAATGGAGTTCCTGGAGAGTAAGCTCTCTGTTCCTTAGTTACAAGATAGCCACATTTTATTCTCTCTTAAGCCAGACATGATGTTAGCAACATTGAGTCTTTGTGAATACTAACACTGAATCAGATTTTCCTAGACTTTTAGAATGGATGTGTAGTTTAATACCCAGGTACACTGTGGGGGGAATCACTTTTTGCTTTTTTGATGTTCTCCTTTTTACAGTAGTGGTGATAAAGGGGGAGTTTAGAGGAAGGCTTTAGCACTCCCTCCTATAATCTCCTGTAATCAGCCTTCTTCCCACACTGCTGCAAATGAGCATGCAATCTAAGTTTAAGTACAGTGTGCTTGCTTCTCTGCAAATAAAATTATAGACAAGCTCCAGACCTCTCCTTCTAAATAGATGGCAGTCCACAGGCCCCTACTGGATAGTAATTCTGGAGTCACCACCTCTAAATATTACTCTGAAGTTGAGTCAAGTCCTCTTGTCTTCTCTTTACACATTCATCCGTCCTCATGGCATTAAATATCATCTGTATGCTAATGGCTCCCAAATTTATTTATCCAGCCCAAACATATCCAAGTCCTCTAAAACCTAACAAGGGAAAAACAAAATGCTTGATTTTTCCCATATCTGTTCCTTTCCCTGTAATCTTCTGGTCAGTAAATGGCTCCATACCCATCAAGTTGCTCTAGCCAGAAACCTGAGAGTCACCCTTGACTCCTCCTTTTGCATCCCCACCTCCAGTCCACAAGTAAAACACTATGAATTTTGCCAGCTCTGATGCATCTCTCAAATTCATTGGTTACATCGTTTCTACTGCCTCTATGTAAGTCGGAACCTGGATCATCTATTACTTAGATTATTATAGTCACCTTTTTACTTTGGCTTTTATCTGCTTATGAAGAGCAGTATTTTAACACATACTTATCATTTGCTAATTTAAAACTCTTCAGTGGAGATCTCATCCTTGTAATAAAATCGAAAATCTTTATTATGGCCCATGAGGCTCTTCATAAACTGCCTCCTCCCTAACCTTACCTCACCCCAGGCTTATTGTACTCCTTTCTTTCTTTTCTTTTACAAGAGCTTTCTTGGGTGTGCCTTCTGTCAGAAATACTACCACCCCTGCTCTTCCCACGATGGCTTGCTCCTCAGCCTTCAGGTTATTAGCTTACATGGCCCCATAAAATCAATCATTCTTTTTTTTTTTTTCTTTTTTTTTTGAGACAGAGTCCTGCTCTGTCACCCAGGCTGGAGTGCAGTGGTGCGATCTCAGCTCACTGCAACCTCTGCCTCCTGGGTTCAAGCGATTCTGTTGCCTCAGTCTCCTGAGTAGCTGGGATTACAGGCACACACCATCATGCCCGGCTAATTTTTTTGTATTTTTAGTAGAGACGGGGTTTCACCATGTTGGCCAGGCTGGTCTCGAACTCCTGACCTCAGGTTATCCACCCACCTTGGCCTCCCAAAGTGCTTGGATTACAGGCGTGAACCACTGCACCCAGCCCATAAAATTATTCTTTCTAAGTATGTTCCCCAATGCTGTTTGCTTCCTCCATAAGGTTTTTAATAACATTCACTATTTATTTTTATTTGTTTTTGATCTGTCCACCCAACTGGATGGTAACTTTTGCTATACTTGTTTTGTTCAACAATATATACCCAATGTCTGGCAAATAGTACATATTCAACAAAAATGCATTAAGTGCTAACTGTGTTCCCGATTTTTATCATAATCATCAATATCCTGAAGAAGAATAGCAGTTTACACTTGGAACCTTTAAGTTTTAAAATGTGTATCTTCACAGTGGCTATATTAAGCCATCAATTTAGGTAAGTTTTCATAATGCCACAGGGCATAGCTTCTAAGGAGGTTTTTTTTAGGATGCAGCATCCAGTGGTATTCAGTGATATAAATCTGTATGGACTGTTATGCTATCGTGTAACACTTGGAGTATGTTGGGGATTGGTGGGAGGTGAAGTTTTATTATATAAGCCTATTTGTAGAAATGAGATATTCACATATAATTTTGCCTATATCTCTTCATCAACATTCTACAGATCATCTTAATCTTTAAAAAAAATTCTTTTAGTTTATGCACTAAAAGTAGTGGCAAAATAAATGGAGAGATTTCAGTTTCTATTATAGTTTTTGAAGGGCCTTTCTGTGACAAAACCACAAATCCTGGTTAAAATTTATTTTTTAAAGCATTGATGAACTTGCAACAGTAAGTCAAATTTGCAAGGCTACCTGCTTTACTCTTCTTGCCCTTTCCCTCCTTCCAAAGAAAGAAGAATAAAACAACTCATGAGATGAAACTGGAGTGACAGCCACAGTAGATAAGCAGATTAAAAAGTGGTGTTATCTAGAGGCACATACCAGTATTTAATCTGCAGTGGGCCTGAGACAAAATAGGAAAGCACTAAGATGCCTGCATGACATGAGGGCCCCTGGAAGAGTGCTAACATGCTCCCAGTCAGTAGCTCCCCCAGTTTCTAATTCTGGAGCAAAGACCCCCAGTATTCTCATAAATTAAGATTAATCAAATATGAATATGAGTTCACGCCAGGCATAGTGGCTCACACCTGTAATCCCAGCACTTTGAGAGGCCAGGGCAGGTGGACTGCTTGAGTCCAGGAGTTTGAGAACAACCTGGGCAACATGGCAAAATCCTGCCTCTACAAAAAATACAAAAAATGAGCTGAGCATGGTGGTGCATGCCTGTAGTCCCAGCTACTCTGGAGGCTGAGGCAGGAGGATCATTTGTGCCCAGAAGGCAGAAGTTGCAGTGAGCCGTGATCATGCCTCTGTATTCCAGCCTGGGCAACAGAGTGAAACCGTATCTCAAAAAAGAAGACAAAATCTACTGATCAAAACTAGCATTTAAAGCATTTATAATCTTAAATGCTTATAGCTGAAAGGAAAATAGCTGAAAACGTATAGGTTAAATATGCAATGTAAATTAGGTAAAAGAACAACAGAATAAAACCAAAGAGGTTGAGGGAGAGATGATAAAGACACGAAGCGAATGAAATTGATGAAGACACAGTAGCAAAGATCAGCAAAGTCAAAAGTTAGTTCCTTGAATAGATAAACAAAATAGACAAATTTCTGGTGAAATTCATTAAGGAAAATCTGGAAACCACAAATAAATAATGTCATGAAGGAAAAAGAGCATATCATTCATTAAGATGACAAGAGTGTAATACCTGTGTTAACAAATTTGTACCAATAGATATAAAGTCCTGGATAAGTGGCAAAAATCCTCCAAACGTGTGTCTTAGGAAAATGGACTCAATAAGAAATAGGAATATTGAATAATTTAAAACTTCTAAAGAAATCAATAGCAAAAAAATCATCCTATAAGGAAAAACACCCGATCAGTTGGTTTATAGGTGGGCTCTTATCAATCTTAATCTTACATAAATTCTTTCAGAGAATAGGGGAAAAAAAGAAATGCTCTCCAACTCACAGTGTGAGGTCGCTTGTATATCCAAACCAGCAAAGAGTATAAGAAATGGAAATGCAGAAATCTGAACAAAATTGTAGTAAACTAAATTCGGTTAATATATTAAAGAGATAATATATCACCAGATGAGTTTCTCCAAGAATGAAAGGTTGGTTTAACATTTGAAAATAGCCAGGTGTGGTGACTTATGCCTGTAACTCCAGCACTTTGGGAGGCCGGGGGGGCGGGGGGGGGGGGCGGATCACTCACTTAAAGTCAGGAGTTCAAGACCAGCTTGGCCTAACATGGTGAAACCCTGTCTCTACTAAAAAGACAAAAATTAGCCGGGCATGGTGGCAGGTACCTGTAATCCCAGCTACTCAGGAGTAACTGAAGAAGGAGAATTGCTTCAACCCGGGTGGTGGAGGTTGCAGTGAGCCAAGATCATGCCACTGCTCTCCATCCAGCCTAGATGACAAGAGCAAAACTCCATCTCAAAAAAAAAAAAAAAATTTCATTCAACATTATACAGGAGGTTCTAGTTAGTTTGAGAAAAAGAAATAAAAGGCGTAAGAATTAGAAAGGAAGAAATAAAACAATACTTATTTACAAATTATATAATTGTCTTCAAAGAAAGCCTAAAACACCCTTCAAATTATTAGAAATGATAAGAACTTGGCAAGACAACTGTATATAACAATATAAAATTAATTGTATTTCTATTACCCAGCAGCATGCAGCCATTTTCAATAGCAACAAAAGATAGGAATAAACCAAACAAAAAAATGTGTCTATCTATACAGAGAAGATCTGTAGATGTCATTGAAAAACACTGAAAGACCTAAATAGACAGAGACATCATACAGTTTTCATGAATAGGTAGACATTATATCAAAAAAATATTAATTCTCCCCAAATTGACGTTTAAATACAATTCAATTCCAATCAATAGCTCAACAAGATTTTTAAAAAGGAGTTTGACAAGCTGAGGCTAAAATTGACATGGGCGAGCAAAGGAGTAAAGAAAGTCAAGACACTCAAAGAAATTAGTAAGAAAGATGGACTTGTCCTGTCAAGTATCAAATCTTATTATAAAGCTATGAAACTAAAATGTGTGGTGTTGGCACAAGAATGAACAGAATGACCAAAGGAACAAACTAGAGAGTCCACTGGGGAAACTATTCAATAAATGGTGCAGGAACAACATGGAATAAAAATGAAATTAGTTTCCTGCCTCCTATGCATACAAATGTATACATCAATTTCCGATGGATAAAAGCCAAATGTAAAAAGCTTTGTGGAGAAAATATAGACTATCCTTATGACTTCAGGAGAGAGAAAGATTTTTTAAACAGGATACAAAAAATAATAACCATAAGAAAGATGGATAAATGTAACTATATTAAAATGGAAAACATCTGTTCATTAAAAAGATGCCACAAAACAGGAGAAGATACATGCAACACATCCAAGCAAATGCCTAGTATCCAGAATATATAAAGAACTCCTACAAATAAAAACAACATAAAAACATTGGCAAAAGACATGAATAACATTTCACATAAAACAAATTAGAAGTGAACATATGGAAAATACTCAACTTGATCAGTAAGTAGAATTCAAATTAGGCAAAAAAAAAAAAAAAAAGAAAGAAATCTGATAATATCAAGTTTTGAAGAGGATGTGGCCAGGTGCAGTGACTCACGCCTGTAATCCCAACACTTTGGGAAGCCAAGGTGGGTGGATCACTGGAGTTCAAGGGTTCAAGACCAGCCTGGGCAACATGGTGAAACCCCAGCTCTACAGAAAATACAAAATTAGCCAGGCATGGTGGCTCGTGCTTGTAGTCCCAGCTGTTGGTGAGACTGAAAAAGGAGGATCGCTTGAGCCCAGAAGGCGGAGGTTGCAGTGAGTGGAGATTGCACCACTGCCCTCCAGCCTGGATGACAGAGCACAACCTTGTCTCAAGGAAAATAAAATAAAATAAAAGAGGATGTGAATGTAGAGGAAACTTATTGGCTATTAGCTGTTGGCAGAGTGTGTATTGGTACCAACTTCTCTGGAAAATAATTTGGCGTATTTGGCATTAGTTCCATGCTTAGATAACTGGAGAAACTCTTGCTTGTATGGACCTCAGGAGACAATACAAAAATGTTTACAGCAGCATTGTTTATTGCAGCAAGAAATGAGGAACAACCCAAACGTCCACTAATGTTTTAACTAAGCGTGTTAAAACCATATGAGTTACTTAGAAGGTCACACAGCACTATTTTAACAAATTAAAAACACAAAATGCTTCAAAGAATGACTAGCCTACCTCTGTACAAAGGAAGCCAAAGGGAAGGCAAAGATCCTTTCTTGTTAGCATTTAAAATACTTTTGTTAAGTTCTTGAAACAGAGGTCCAAAAAGTTTTTCTGTCAAGGACTACATAGGAACTAATTTATGCTTTGCAGGCCACCTGCTCTCTATTGCAGTCACTCAACTCTGTCTTGAGAAAGCAGTCATAGACAATATGTTCTATATGTTCAATGTTACTATAAAACTTTATTTCTGGGCACCAAAATCTAAATTTGATATAATAGTCCTGTGTTAGAAAATGTTATTCTACCTTTTTTTTTCCTCCAGTATTTAGACATATAAAAGCTATTCTTACCTAGTGAGCTGTATAAAAATAGGCAGTTGGTCAGATTTGAACTGTGGGCCATGGTTTGCCAATACTCCTCCTAGGACAAAAATGAAAACAAAATCCATTGTATATATGTTATTATCATTAACCAAAAAGTTTATTCTGGGAAGAATCAGCAGGATGAAGTAATCAAAAGGCATTTTTTTTTTTCTGAAGCAAATATTCCTGAATACCCACAGGATCATGTTAACTCTGTGCAATATTAAGAGGAGAAGTTAGTTCTAGGATTTTGACAAAGGAAAAAAAATTGTGCACGTGAGACTAGCCAATGTATTCAGTTCCTTTAAAAATTATTTTAATGTGTATTTTATCCTAACATCCTTTTCCATTCTTAATTATTTTAGTAGCATGCTCCCATTTTCTTTTTCTTTTTCTTTCCTTTCTTTCTTTTTTTTTTTTTTTCCAGATAGATGGGGTCTCACTCTGGAGTGTGGTGGCGCAAACACAGCTCACTGTAGCCATGTTCACGCCTCTGCACTTCCTGGACTCAAGTGATCCTCCTGCTTCAACCTCCCTAGTCGCTAGCACCACAGGCATACACCAGCACACCGGCCCATTTTTTAGTTTTTATTTTTGTAGAGACAGGGCCTCACCCTGTCGCCCAGCCTGGTCTTGAACTACTGGGCTCAAGCAGTCCTCCTGCCTCAGCCTCCCAAAATGTTGAGATTACAGGCGTGAGCAACTGTACCTGGCCTTACTCCCATTTTCTGAGCTATAACTGATTAAGATGCAGTGGCTGACTTGGCTGCTGTGGACAATGGGAACAGGAGACATCCACTGTAGTATTTCGCATCTCTCTGCTGATCCTTTGTGATACAGTAATGAAGGAACCACTTGTGATGGTTCTTCTCACCAGCCAGTTCCCCACTAACATGCCTGTGGTCCCTCTGAGGACTGGGTACACTCTAACACGGTGATACTTTATCAAAACACCTGTCCTGTGTTCAGAAATCTGGATGTGCCCTCCCTGCTCCCAGGGTGGGTGCTTCTGTAATTTTGTGTGTGTGTGTCTTCTTCCTCTACTATTCTCTGTAGTTGGTGGCAGTGAACCTTTTCGGTCCTACTCGGAAACGTACCTATCCAAGGGATTGCTGCTTATCTTTGTGGTGGATTCAGCAGATCACAGCCGATTACCTGAAGCCAAGAAATACCTTCATCAGCTAATTGCGGCAAACCCAGTACTTCCTCTGGTTGTGTTTGCAAACAAACAGGTAAAAATCTGTGCAAATATAAATTGTACTCAGTAGTTTTGTATTTAATACAAAAAATGAATATGTGTAATAGCTAGTCAACAATAAGCTATATATTTAATTCAGTTTATGTTTATTAGAGCTCTTGGATTATAAACACCTTGAGGGTAGAGACTATTATTCATCTTTGTGTTCCTTTTAATACCTAGTATACTGTCTTGTGGATGCTAGGAATTCAACAGATGTGTGTTGAACTTACTTCAATAAATACATGTTAATTGTTAAATTTGATTCAACAAAATATGAGTGGCTACCATGTATAAAGAAATTGTTTTGCTTTAGATCAATCAGATTGAGCCGAACTTATTCTACACATGCATTAAAAATATTAAATATATGTGGAGAATTTGGAACCCTTGTACACTGTTGGTGAGAATGTAAAATGGTAGAGCTGCTATGGAAAACGGTAACATGGTTCCTCAAAAGAATCAAAAATAGAGGCTGGGCGCGGTGGCTCACACCTGTAATCCCAGCACTTTGGGAGGCCAAGGGTGGGGGATCACGAGGTCAGGAGATTTAGACCATCCTGGCTAACACGGTGAAACCCCGTCTCTACTAAAAATGCAAAAGATTAGCCGGGCGTGGTGGTGGGCGCCTGTAGTCCCAGCTACTTGGGAGACTGAGGCAGGAGAATGGCGTGAACCCAGGAGGCGGAGGTTGCAGTGAGCCGAGATAGCGCCACTGCACTCCAGCCTGGGTAACAGAGTGAGACTCCGTCTCAAAAAGAAAATCAAAAATAGAATTCCCTTATGATGCGGCAATTCCACTTCTGGGCATACAGTGAAAAGAATTAAAAGCAGGGACTCAAACTGGTATTTGTATGTTTGGCTGTTTTATGTTTCTTTATGTTTTATATTGTTTTGTTTTATATGTTTTATGTTTTTTGTGATATGTTCATAGCAGCATTACTCATAACAGCCAAAAATGGAAGCTACCCAAGATAAATGGATGTATAAAATACGGTATACACATGCAAAGGGAATTTTTTTTTTTTCAAAGACAGAGTTCTGCTCTAGCACCCAGGCTGGAGTGTAAGTGGTGTGATCTCAGCTTATTAACTCCTGGGTTCAAGTGAGTTGCATGCCTCAGCCTCCCAAGTAGCCAGGATTACAGGCATGCACCACCACTCCCGATTATTTATTTATTTATTTATTTATTTATTTATTTGAGACAGAGTCTTGCTCTGTCTCCCAGGCTGGAGTGCAATGGCGCAATTTTGGCTCACCACAACCTCCGCCTCCTGGGTTCAAGTGATTCTCTGCCTCAACCTCCTGAGTAGCTGGGACTATAGGCACATGCCACCACGCCCAGTTAATTTTTGTATTTTTAGTAGAGACAGAGTTTCTCCATGTTGGCCATGCTGATCTCGAACTTTTGGCCTCAAGTGATCCACCCACCTGGGCCTCCCAAAGTGCTGGGATTACAGGCGTGAACCACCGCACCCAGCCACAATGGGATATTGTTCAGCCTTAAAAGGGAAGGAAATTCAGACGTATGTCCCGACATGGATGAACCTTGAGAACATTATGCTAAGTGAATAAGTCAGTCACAAAAGGGTAAATACTATCTGATTCCATTTATATGAGGTACCTAGAGTTGTCAGATTCATAAAAATAGAAAGTGGAGTAGTGATTTCCATGGGTTGGGGGAGGGAAGAACGTGCAGTTATCATTTAATGGATACAGAGTTTCAGTTTTGCAGATAAAAGTTTTGGAGATGGATGGCGGTGATAGTTGCATAACATTGTGAATATACTTAATGCCACTGAACTGTACACTTAAAAATGGTTAAGGAGAAAAATTTTGTGATATGTATTTAACACAATAAAAATTGAAAAACAATTTAAACATCTATAATATTGTAATGCTAAAGTCCCTTTCTCAATTGTTAAGTTTGCCAATCATAGAAGAGCTCAATTCCTGACTTTTCTCCTACTACTTCTATGGGTGAATGTATATGGAAGTAAACTAAGTAATTAAAAATGATGACCTAAAATAGGAGCCTATGTTAAAGTCCAGTACAAAAGCTAGTCCAGCAGACTCTGTCTCAAAAGAAAATTAAAAAAAGAGAGAGAGAGGCTGATGCTTTTATTGTTTTGTTGTTAAGTGGAGCATCTTAAGTACCATAAACTACAAAGTGAGCTGTATAGTATTCCATAGCATTAATATGCCAAACTGTTATCGTTTTCTTACTGCTGGGAATTTGAATTATTTCCAATTTTTTATTGTTCTTAATGGTGCTGCCAGTGAGCCTTCATGTATGTGTCTCTTTGAGGATGTGTATGAACATTTTGCTGGTGGATATGCCTAAAATAATGGCTGGGATTTTGGATTTGTACATATTCTGTTTTATTAGATATCACCAAGTTACTTTCCAAAGATGTTGCGCCAATTTATTCTTCCACCAGCAGAATATGACAGTTTTTGCAGCTCTACATCCTTGTCAATACTTGGTATTGTCAGACCTTTTCATTTTTGCCAGTCTGATGGGTGAACTTGTTTTTTATTATTCTAATGTGCATTTCCTTAACTACTTGTGAGTTTGAACATTTTTTCAGATGTTTATTAGTTATTGGTCTCCACATCTGTAAATTGCCTATTAATATGTTTTCCCAAATTGCTACTAGGGTGTTTATCTTTCTTATTTTAGTTGTAGGAGTCTTTCATATCATTTGGAAAAATAATCCTTTGTTAGTTATGTGCATTACAATTATCTTTCCCAGCATCCTGGTGGCTTATCATTTTACTTTGCTTACTTTTATACAGAAGATTTTCTTCCCTCCCCTCCCCTCCTCTCCCCTCTTTTCTTTTCTTTTTTTTTTTTTTTTTTTTTCCTTTTTTTTT
>NW_016813959.1:895966-964605 GCF_001698545.2 Rhinopithecus bieti | reverse complement strand
CTTTCCTTTCCTTTTTTTTTTTTTTGACAGAGTCTCACTGCATCACCCAAGCTGGAGTACAGTGTGTGATCTCGGCTCACTGCAAACTCTACCTCCCAGGCTTAAGCGATTCTCCCACCTCAGCCTCCCAAGTAGCTGGGACTACAGACATGAGCTACCACACCCGGCTAATTTGCATTTTTTGTAGAGACAGGTTTTCGTCATGTTGCCCAGGCTGGTCTCGAACTACGGGGCTCAAGCAGTCTACCTGCCTCGGCCTCCCAAAGTGCTGGAATTACAGGCATGAGTCACTGAGCTCGGACTTTTTTTTTTTTTTTTTTTTTAAACAGGGTCTCGCTTTGTTGCCCAGGCTGAAGTGCAGTATAGTGGCATGATCATAGCTCAATGCAGCCTCAACCTCCCCAGGCTCAGGTGATCCTTCTCCCTCAACCTCCCTAGTAGCTGGGATTACAGGTGTGCACCACTATGCCTGGCTAATTTATTTTTGGCATTTTTTGTAGAGATGAGATTTCACTGTGTTTCCCAGGCTGGTCTTGAACTCCTGGGCTCAGTCTGCCCACCTCAGCCTCCCAAAGTGTTGGGATTACAGGTGTGAGCCACTGCATCTGAGTGATTTTCATTTTTAATATTCAAATGTATCAATACTGTGCCTTATGGTTTGTATCCATTATCTTCATCAAATTGAATAAACAGAGCCATTTGTTATCACATTTATAGCTTTTATTGGGCCTTAATGATAAAAGATTTGAATATCCTAGTTTAAGATTAATGCATCGCCGGGCGCGGTGGCTCACGCCTGTAACTTTGGGAGGCCGAGGTGGGCGGATCACGAAGTCAGGAGATCGAGACCATCCTGGCTAACACGGTGAAACCCCGTCTCTACTAAAAACGCAAAAAAATTAGCCCGGCATGGCGGCGGGCGCCTGTAGTCCCAGCTACTCGGGAGGCTGAGGCAGGAGAATGGCGTGAACCCGGGAGGCGGAGCTTGCAGTGAGACGAGATTGCGCCACTGCACTCCAGCCTGGGCGACAGAGCGAGACTCCGTCTCATTAATGCATTTTTTTTTATATTCCTTGGCCAAAATATTTGGTCCAAGCTTTTAGGTGACTCACTCGTTCAAGTTATTATATAAGGGTTTTCAAAAAGTCATCTTACCATCTTTACTCTTTGGGTTATAACCGCTATTAAGGCACATACAGGAAAGTGTGGAATAAAACAGATATTTTTGCCTGATGTGCTTTATCATTACTGAGAGCCCCTTCTCCCATCCATCACCCTCCCTCCCTCTCCTATTTCTTTGTCTTCAACTCCACCAGTGAATTTATTAACCTGAGACATCATTCACATGTTAATGGATCCATTAACACTGTTCAAAAAGTTAGCATAGGCTCTAAACAAATTCAGGTTTCAAAAAGGCAACTACCAATATCTGGAGAGGTAATCAACTCCAGCTAAGTACCGTGGGCAGCACATCAGGAACAGCCCCACAGGCTCCAAGTGATAGAATTTGATAGGTTCGGGACATGCACAGTGGCCCATGCCTATAATCCCAGCACTTTGGAAGGCCGAGGCGGGTGGAACACCTGAGGTCAGGAGTTGGAGACCAGCGTGGCCAACATGGTGAAAACTCGTCTCTACTAAAAATAGAAAAATTAGCTGGATGTGGTGGCATGCACCTGTAATCCAAGCTACTTGGGAGGCTGAGGCAGGGGAATCGCTTGAACCTAGGAGGCGGAGGTTGCAGTGAGGCAGTGAGCTGAGATTGTGCCACTGCACTCCATTCTGGGTGACAGGGTGAGAATCCGTCTCAAAAAAAAAAAAAAAAAAAAAAAAAAAAGGTTCATATTGATACAGGAAAAAAAAAAGATACAATATTAGGTTATTTCCCAAGATTTAAAATGATCTTCTAAAACTTAGGGGAATGCTATGAAATAACAAAAAGCCATTTACAAACGCAATTTTAGAAGTGAAAAAACTTTTACAAAGGGCTGGAAAACTATAGCTGAATCTGTGTATTTATGAAAGGGAATGTCACAGGTCATTTGCTTAAATAATTCTTGGTGTATGAGAGTTAAAGATGATGTTTTGACCTTGCCATTTCCATCATAAGGAGGTTATGGCCCTGGCATGCGGCCTAAGCACAGGCTTCCTGTCTTCCCCTCTCTGCCTCTTGCTGTGGCTTTCCCTCTTCCAAGACTCCCCCATTTCTTTCCCTGTCTCTCCTCTGAGCCTCCTTTTCCCACTGCACCTTGTCTGAATCTGTTCTCTCTCCATTCCCTTCTCTGTCTTCCTCTACTCCCCAAAATTGGTCGAGGATTTTTTTTGTTCAATAGAAATAATGAGCACAAAAGAAAACTCACAGTGGCAAGAACTATAATTGGTAAAATATGATATAGACCTAAAACAGTAGATGAATCAAATTTCTGTTATTAAATATAAATAAAAAGAATTGCTCCTGTTGAAATAATCTTAGAAGAGTAAAAGGAAAATGGAAAAACAAAATTAGGCTGGATGCAGTGGCTCATGCCTGTAATCCCAGCAGTTAGGGGGGCCTAGGTGGAAGGATTGCTTGAGACCAGGAGTTCGACACCAGCCTGGGCAACACAGCAAGATGCTCCTCTTTACAAAAGATTTTAAAAAATGAGTGGGGAATGGTGGTACAAACCTGTAGTCCCAGCTACTCAGGAGGGTGAGGCAGGAGAATTGCTTGAACATGGGAGGCGGAGGTTGCAGTGAACCAAGATTCTGCCACTGCACTCCAGCCTGGGCGACAAAGCAAGACCCTGTCTTTAAACAAACAACAAACAAACAAAATTAGAAACAGATTGACTGCACTGTTTAGAAAACTAAGGTATTATATTGGCTTAGCTTCATTCCAGAATATACTTTTTTTTTGATTACTCATAAATGCTGTCATAATTCTTATGAAAACTTTTTTATTCAGACAACCTCTGGGCCCATAATAATGGAGTCACAATATCCTTTATATGAAAATGGTGTGGTCACTGAGAGCAATACATAAGAGTAATAAATGTGTTTATCTGAAAGGACTGCAAAATAACCAACTTTGTCTTCTTCTCATTCCACTCCGGATGAAGGATCTTGAAACAGCCTATCACATTACAGATATCCATGAAGCTTTGGCATTATCTGAAGTGGGAAATGACAGGAAGATGTTCTTGTTTGGAACTCACCTGACTAAGAATGGCTCAGAGATACCATCCACCATGCAAGATGCCAAAGACTTGATTGCACAGCTGGCTGCAGATGTGCAGTGACCAGGACTCAGCCCACTGTGCGGCTCACGACTGAAATGTCATCAGTGTTGAATGGCAGGCTTGAAGCCAAAGGTTTCCACTTTCAAATAAAAATTAAGCCATTTCCTATTTTCTCAATGCATGAGATGTATATAGTCAGCCCTCCATATCCATGGGGTCCACATCTGCAGATTCAAGAACTGTGGATCAAAAACATTCAAAAAGTAAATCCACTAAAGAATAATAACACAACAATAAAATAATACACATATAATTTTTTTTTTTTTTTTTTGATGGAGTCTTGCTGTGTCGCCCAGGCTGGAGTGCAGTGGCCAGATCTCAGCTCACTGCAAGCTCCACCTCCCAGGTTTATGCCATTCTCCTGCCTCAGCCTCCCGAGTAGCTGGGACTACAGGCGCCCGCAACCTCGCCCAGCTAGTTTTTTGTAGAGACGGGGTTTCACCGTGTTAGCCAGGATGGTCTCGATCTCCTGACCTCGTGATCCGCCCGTCTCAGCCTCCCAAAGTGCTGGGATTACAGGCTTGAGCCACCGCGCCGGCCTAATAATACACATTTTGAAACACAATATAACAACTATTTACATAGCATTTACATTGTATTAGGTATTATAAGTAATCTAAAGATGATTTAAAGTACACGAGTAGATGCATGTATGTTATATGTAAATACTA
This sequence comes from Rhinopithecus bieti, assembly GCF_001698545.2. NCBI lineage: Eukaryota > Metazoa > Chordata > Mammalia > Primates > Cercopithecidae > Rhinopithecus > Rhinopithecus bieti. Next base: position 960,656 of record NW_016813959.1, on the reverse strand, counting down.
TGCCGTTTTCTATCAGGAGCTTGAGCATACACATTTGCCTGTGCGGATCTTGGAATGGAATGAATATCCCTGAAATTACCAATGGACAGCTGCACAAAGATAGTGCTAACATATTAACAGCATCTCTATCAGATTTTGAATGTTAAAAATATTTGTAAAACAGCGTATTGGGGGGATTGGGATTTTTAATCAACAAAGGTAAAATGAACATTAGCAAGCATTTGTCCCATTTATTGTATTGCAATGGCATGAAATTTATATGAAATTTTTTTTTGGGTGGGTGGATAGGGTCTCACTCTGTTGCCCAGGCTGGAGTGTAGTGGCGTGATCTCAGCTTAGAAGATCCTCCCTCCTCAGTCTCCCAAGTAGCTGGGACTAGAGGTGCATGCCACCACGCCCTGCTGATTTTTCTGTTTTTAGCAGAGACGAGGTTTCACCATGTGACCCAGGCTGGTCTCAAATTCCTGAGCTCAAGCGATGTGCCCGCCTCAGTCTCCTAAAGTGCTGGGATTACAGGAATGAGCCACTGCACCTTGCCTTGAATACATTTTAGTATGTTTTCTCTTTTCAAGTAAAAAACCAGGTGTCTTTCCGTTAAGTGGATTTGTTTTTAACACTATGGGAAAGAAATATCGGGGTAGGACAATGAGGAAAGTGAACTTTGTCAAACCCTCAGAGAAATAAACATTAACAGTATTCAGAAAGAGGAAGGGTTTCTTTTCCAGGAGCTTGTTAGACTAGATGAGGAACATTGTGGGGATTTATTTTTAAAATTCTTAACATTTTGCTTTTCCATAGATAATCTTTCTTCACTAGAAAGAGTGATAACTATATTTATTTGCAGACACTCTGTAAATCCAACTTGTAACTATAGTGGCTTGCTTTGGTTTTAAAGCAAATTGGCAAAAGAGTTTGCTCTATAAATCCTTCCTTTTAAAATTTGGAATCTGTGGTGAAATGATACAAATATGAGATCAAGTGTGGTGGCTCACACCTGTAATCCCAGCACTTTGGGAGGCCGAGGCGGGCAGATCATGAGGTCAGGAGTTCAAGAGCAGCCTGGCCAACATGGTGAAACCCTGTCTCTACTAAAAATACAAAAAATTAGCCAGGGGTGATGATAGGCACCTGTAATCTCAGCTGCTCGGGAGGCTGAGGCAGGAGAATCGCTTGAACCCAGGAGGCGGAGGTTGCAGTGAGCCAAGACCATACCACTGCACTCTAGCCTGGGCAACAGAGAGAGACTCCGTCTCAAGACAAATAAATAAAATAAAATAAAATTTGGAATCTGTGGTGAAATAATACAAATATGGGGTCAGGTATGGTGGCTCACACCTGTAATTCCAATACTTTGGGAGTCTGAGGCAGGAGGATCATTTGAACCTAGGAGTTTGAGACCAGCCTGGGAAACAGTGAGACCGTGTCTCAAAAAAAAAAAAACAAATTTGGTGAAGACAACCCCTCTCAATATTAGCACATAACTGTCTCTAGTTTTAGGTTAAAATAGAACACAATTTAATTTATGCATGCATGCGCAAAATGATGATTGCCTTCTGAGAGATGAGACATTGGAGAGTGAGCCTTTAAGATCATTACCTCTCTCACATCATTGCTGCACTGTCATGTTTAATGGTATCTTATTACAGCAGCCACTCAGGTGTCTAATGTTAAACCTTCTTCTTGTCTGGCCTATGGAGGGTGGATCACACAATAATTCAGAATTGTCAGAAATGTTGGATTTTAACCTCTGCCCCAAGGATTACCGCGAATGGACCCCTGGACAAATTCCTTGACTGTCTTGGTCTTGTCCTTGTAAAAAGATCAAGTGAGATGCAGACCACTTCCAGCCCTAAACTCTGATTCTATGTGTTTGTCCCTTCCCTAGGTTTTCTAAGGTGATCAGGGACATAGACAAGTTTCTGGATGCTTATTTCAAAGAAAAGGCCAAAAGCTTTCAGAATGGGGAACAATATCTCCGTTCTTCCCTGTTTGGCCTTTTTTTTTTTTTGAGACGGAGTCTGGCTCTGTCGCCCAGGCTGGAGTGCAGTGGCCGGATCTCAGCTCATTGCAAGCTCCGCCTCCCAGGTTCACGCCATTCTCCTGCCTCAGCCTCCCGAATAGCTGGGACTACGAGCGCCCGCCACCTCACCCGGCTAGTTTTTTGTATTTTTTAGTAGAGACGGGGTTTCACGGTGTTAGCCAGGATGATCTCAATCTCCTGACCTCGTGATATGCCGGTCTTGGCCTCCCAAAGTACTGGGATTACAGGCTTGAGCCACCGCGCCCGGCCTGTTTGGTCTTTTTATTCTCAGATTCTGATTTTAGATTCTGCATTTTGGCAACAAGTATTGTGGCTGGAGTCTTTCTTTCAGTGGACAGTTACAGAGTGCCAACATGGCAGTCATTGCTTGACACCAGGGTGAACAAAGCACGGATTCTGCACTTGAGATGCTCTCAGGCAGGGACTCTGTACGTGAGATGCTCTCAGGCTAACGATGAGGGTTTGTGTCATGGGGCTTTCTAACAGAAATGGCACTAGACAACAAGACAGATTGGTGTATTGTCAGAGAGGCTGCCTGGCTGGTAGCCTGCCCAATGGGCCTAATGGGGTGGCATACAACCTTGGAGAATTTACCACAATCTGATGTCTGTTGCCAGCCTTCTGGGCTTATAAGCCTTCCAGGCTTGAGAAGCTGAGTCATGTTAGAAAGTAGGTTTACTTAGCACACCAAGAGTGGATCTACCTTTTCATTCAGTAAACATTTTGGGAGCACCATGTGCCAGAACTCTTTCAGTTAAAAATAAATTCAGTTAAAAGGAAATTCAGGCTGGGTGCAGTGGATCACGCCTGTAATCCCAGCACTTTGGGAAACCAAAGTAGCCAGATCACTTGAGCCCAGGAGTTTGAGACCAGCCTGGGCAACTTGGTGAAACCCCATCTCTTCAAAAAATACACACCAGAAACAAACAAAAAACTAGCCAGATGTGATGGCACATGTCTGTAGTCCCAGCTACTCAGGAGGCTAAGATGGGAGGATCACTTGAGCCTGGGGAAGTCAAGGCTGCAGTGAGCAGTGATTGCACCACTGCACTTCAGCTTGGGCGATGGAGTGAGACCTTGTTAAAAAAACAAAATGGCTGGGCACAGTGGCTCAGGCCCGTAATCCCAGCACTTTGGAAGGCAGAAGCAGGAGGACTGCTGGAGGCCAGGAGTTAAGAGAGCAACCTGGGCAACATAGAAAGACGCTGTCTCTACAAAAAAATTTTTAATGAAATTCAACTCGAATTTGTGTGTGCCCCCACAAAAAAGAATTTTTTTTCCCTCATCATCCTGGAAAATCTGGCCATGGGGGATTCAGGAGTTCAGAAGTTCAAAGATAAGACTGTCTCTCCGTATCCTGGCCCTGCCAACTTCTGCTTGGTTTGATTCTCAGATTCCCTCCTTAGAGTAGCAAGATGACTGCTGTCAACTCAAGCCATTCTTATAGCTCATGATCTCAGAGTAAGATGGACCCTCCCTTTCTCAGCAGACTTCCATTAAATCTCATGGAGGGATACCAATTGGCTCTTCTGGGGTTGCATATTCATCCCTGAATCAATTACTGTGGCTGAATTGGTCAGACCTGGGTTAGAAGGAAGGATCAGCCCCTTAAACTGTATTGAATGAGTTCCTTGCAGAAAGGAGGGGTTCTGCCTTCCGAAGAAGAGGGAAGGGATTCTAGGCAGGAAAACAAAATGATGACAGCTATTCACAGTCGTTCACTGTGCTTGGCACAGGGGATATACCAGTGACCAGGACAGAGAATGCCACTGTCTTTAAGGAGGTTACATTCTAACTGGGGAAGTATACAAAAATAAAAAAGCAGATGAAATAATTACAAATTATGTTGAAGCAAGGAACTGAAATAGAAAATAATGGTGGGAACATTTTAAAAATTAATATGGGCTGGAAAGACCTCTTTGAATGGGTAATTTAAACTGAGCCCTAGAGGCTAGAAAACAGCCAGTATGTAAAGAGTGGGAAGAAATGGGCGCCAGGCAGTGGGAACAGGTGTAAGAAGAGACTGAAATGGGGAAGAGCTTGACACTTTAGAGAAGAGCAGGGAGGCCAGAAGGTAGTGGAGTGGCTCAAAGTAGACAGAGAGAGAGAAAAAAGGACCAGAGTATGGAACACCTTATAATGCAAAGCTTGAGGATTTTAAAAAATGGTTTGTAGTGTCATAATTGGAGGTGATCAAAAGTAAAAGTCAGAAGTTCCACCAGTTCAGAGGTCATTGTAGAATCCAGAGAGTTGATGATAGGCCGGGGTGGCCTGCCATGACATTATCATGATATTATGGTGGGAGTGGGTTGTTATAAAGTGAGTCCAGCCCCTGGTGCCTCTCTGTCTTTCATGTTCATTTGCCCTTCCACCATGTTATGATGCATCAAGAAAGCCTCACCAGATGCCAGAGCCATGCACTTGGATGCCCCAGTCTCCAGAACTATAAGAAATAAGTTCTTTATAAATGACCCAGTCTCAGGTATTCTATTATAGCAACATGAAATGAACTAAGACAGACTTGGAAAAGAATTCATTCTGTGTGATCATTACTAATCTTTCCCAATAAGCAGACTCCTTGAGAAGTGAGTCATGTCAAAAAGCTGCCTGTGCCGGGTGCAGTGGCTCATGCCTGTAATCCCAGCACTCTGGGAGGCCATGGTTGGTGGATCGCTTGAGCTCAGGAGTTTGAGACCACCCTGGGCAACATAGCAAAACCCTGTCTCTACAAAAAATACAAAAAATTAGCCAGGCGTGGTGGCATGTGCCTGTAGTCCCAGCTACTCAAGAGGCTGAGGTGGGAGAATGGTGTGAGCTCAAGAGGCAGAAGCTGCAGTGAGTCAAGATCGCTCCAAATTGCAGTCTGTTGGCTTAGATCCCCTTCTTTCTGCAGTTTTTGAAAAGGCACACCCTCTATGATGCTCCTTCTGTACGTTCACAGTGGGCTGAATCCCCCTCTTTCAATTGATGGGTTCTTTGGACTTTTGAAGACATTTCATGTAGCCAGGGACTACTTTTACTGATTTAAGGGCCATCCTGCCTCTTTAAGGTGGATTTACATAACTCCTGATTGGTTTACAGGTTGAGTTAAAACTCTCTGAGAGTAGCTTTATTTCTCCTTGCAAGTTTTGGGGGATATTTCTTGAATTTCCATACACTATTACACACATCTATATCAAAGCAAGGTTGAAGGAGATTCCCTGATTCATATATGCATTTGCTAGAATGAATCTCCTAGTTCCATTCCAGATAACATTCACAATCCAAAATATTTCTCTTCTAACTTTTCTTAGCATCTATGAGATTAAGTACATACAAGGAATACCCAGTAACGAGCAAAAGGGGTACTTGGGTTTACTATATATTTTGACAGACAACTTATTCCTTAACAGCTCTAGTCCCTTCCCTTGAAAATAAACACATCAGTAAAACTCCACCACTTCTATTCCCCTCTACCAAACCGTCACCACCATGAAAATTAGCTGAAAGCACTCCTCAAGGATTGAAAGAGGGCCAGGCCACCTACGTTTTTAAAGTCTCTTGGTATTATAAGTGATAAAAAAAAAAAAAAAAAAAAAAAAAAGAGGATGCCAAAAACAGGGTTACAAGAATTGTGGTATATTTAAAAGATACCACGTTACCAAATTAATGGACGCACCCACAAAACACGGCACACAGTTGTATTGTTCACAAGATAATTACAGCCCTTTATAAAAAAGTAGCTTATAGCATACTTCAGTAGATAGTGAGCCTTGTACTGAGACACAAGTTGTAGATGAATATATTTTTCTTTTAATCCAGTCAGTGTTTGTGACTGTGTGAAGAACTTCATGTGGAGATAAAGTAAAGCATTCAAGTTTGAGACTCTTCTTGAATGTAAGCTTATGTCAAATGTCGCACTGGTGGATCCACCTCCCCCGCACCCCCTGCACCCCGCACTCGCTCCATTCTGATTGTCGTGTCTTTAACTAGAAATTGATGGAAATCAGCGTTAGCAACTGAGGGCCTTAGAATATTGTCAGTCTCGGCATCCTCTCCCAGTATGATTAGGGGACAAAAGTCTGTATAGAGATTGTGTCCAGGAACCTCTGGGCACAAGCTCTATACAGATTGGCTCTGGGGTCTGAGGGGCGCCCTAACTAGATTGGAAACTGACATGTTCTACCCCAGGGCCTCTCCGAACGACAGCAGGCGAGAATCCTCGCGCCGGACACCGGCAACAGGGTCAGCATCTCGTCTCCTATCTCCACCGACGCGTCTCTGGCTTTTCTCCGCCCCGGGATGCGTCCAGAAGGTCCTGGAGAGCTGTGCGTCCCCTTGGCAACCATACAACGCGCAGGAAGGCGACGTGAAATGGGCTGAGTCCGGCCGGGGCGGGGCTGTGCGGAACTAGGGCGGGGCTCGGGGGCGAGACCGGGGCGGGGCTGTGTAGGGCTGGGGCGGGGCTCGGGGCGGGGCTGGGAGCGAGCGGCCCTGTAGTATCGCGCAGAGAGCAAACTGCGCCTAGGCAACCAGCCGGGAGGGTGAGCGCCGCGCGCTACAGAAGCTTCTGGCGCGAATGGAGAACCAAGAGTTTCTAGGTTCATCTGCGCCGTCCGAAGTGACCGATGGGCAGGTCTCAACAGAAATATCCACTTGCTCCGAAGTCTTCCAGAAGCCCATTGTGCTCAGGATTCTCGACACTCACAGCGAGCTTGGAGAGTCGGAGGATCCCGAGAAACACGAGAATCCCGAGGAGCCAGAGGAGGTCAGGGAGCAAGACGAGTCCGAGGAATGTGATGAGCCCCACGAGTCCTATGAGCCCCACGCGCCCTATGCGCCCCATGAGCCCCGGGACTCCTATGCACCCTACGAACTCCATGAGCACCATGCAGCCCCCAAAGTTCGCAAGGCCGGTGAGCCCCGACAGCTCCGCCAAGCCCGTGAGCCCCGCAAGCCCCGCAAGCTCCGCGAGGCCAAGGAAACCGAATTACTTCCCAGTGCCGCAGTAATGATCTCCCCATCTCTGATCACCAGAGCCCCGCCACGGCCTCAGCTGTCTTTCCTGGGAGGTAGGTGTTCCCTTTCCCTCATCTGGTCTCCTGCTCCTCCCTTCCCCTTATTCCCCACGCGCTGAGCAACCACGCCCCATCTAGAACCGGGGGTCCTAAGGTGGAGGTTTGCATGCAAGAGCTTGCCATATTGAAAGGAACTCGTGTCATTTACCTGTTGCTTCGCAGTCATCAGCCCTTGCGTTTCAAGGGACTCAGATGGGAAACTGACACCTGATAATGAGAGAAACTGAATCTCTTCTCTTCCGCTGCCACCTAATGAGCTATTGTTACTTCCTTTTGAAGCCCTTTTTCATTCGCCTCTACAGTTAGTCATTGCATTCCTCTGGGTTGCACTTTGAATGTTACCCTTATTAGAGCATTTAAGATCTTGTATTTCACCATTCATCTTTCTCCTTAACTAAAAAGAGTGATCCTTGAAGGCAGGATATTTTCGTCAGTGTTGAAAACAAAGCATTCGCTGAGCAAGTATTCAAAGAGTATGCATCTACAAAGTGCTCACGATATGCTCAGTCCCCACCACCTTCCACAAGGTAACAGAGCAGATGGGACTTGGGTATAAACATCCTTCCTCTGACCCCACCAGCTCATTTATAACCCCTCACTAATGACCCAATCCAAGCAATTATTTGTCTTCATTGGACCGCCAATCTTTTGGGAAACTAATTTTTATCTCATGTTCTCACTGACTGCTCCTTACCCAGCCTGGATTCCATGATCTGCCATTGCAATTACTCCCTTACCTCTTCCAACATCCCATTGGCTCTCTGGTTATCCACGATACTTCTGACAAAACCCCAACCCTGATTAAACCCAGCCATCGATCTACTCTCTTCTTACACCTCAGCAGTTGACTCTTGCTGTGCAAAATTGCATAGTCATACTGTCTGGTTTATTTCAATTTCATCTCAATTGGTCACTTGGCACTGCCTGGCAAGCTCACTTTATTCCCTTAGTAAGTTAGTTTTCCCAGTCTCTGAAGATGACTGACTGCCTTACTCGCCTCTAAAGTTCACACCTTTGACCCCCCACCCAGCTGAAGACTTTGCCTCATTCTTTACTGAGAAAATAGAAGTGATCAATCACGAAATCCCTTATTTTCTTACAATGGATCTATTGCTTTACCTGCATTTGTACCCATGAATTCTGCCTTTTCTTATATTTCAGGGAAGAATTGTGCCTTTTTTTTTTTTTAATGAAAAGCAAAATCCTTCACTTATGCTTTAGATACCACTCTCATTTCCTGAAGAACTTTCTTCCTGCAGTTATCCTCTCTCTCCTACAGCATCAATTTCTCCCTAATTAATCAGTTCCATGAGCATACTCATACTCGAGAATCTTCCATCTTGAAATAACTCTTGACCCCATGTCATTTTTCAAACTCTCCCCTTCCACCAGCATCACCACCATTTCTCTGTTGTTCTTCATTGCAGAACTTGTCAAAAGAGTTGTCTATACTCACTGACTCAATTTCTTCACCTCCCATTCTCAACACATTTGGTTAGGCTTCTTTTCTCTACTCTCTCAAAACTGCTCTGGTTTACTGCTTTTCTCTCTGCCACCACTACTATCGTCATGCATGGAGATTTCATATCCACTTGGATGATCCATTTGGCTTCTCAGTTCTTTGACCTCCTCACTTGGAAAGATCTTGTCCTTCACCCCATTGTAGGCACCCACTATCAAAGCCATTGTTAACTGCTGTACCATTTCCAGACTATTTGAAGCACTCTGATCTCTAACCATGTCTTAGCTTTCCAGTTCACTCCTCCATGAACCCCCTATCAAATTTTCAGCTTAAGGCACTTCTAATACATTGATCCTACTAACTTTTCATTATATATCACTATCTTATGTCCTGCCGTCTCTCCTCGCCTTATATTCCATGGACCAACAATGGAATCACTCCCTTGATTCTCTCTCCCTCTGTCATTCTTGCCTTGTTAAATCCAACTCTTGCCTGCACTTGGAATAACAGATAATGGCAAGAGAAAGGCAAATAACTATGCCAACTATGCTAACTGACCTTTAAATCCATGCCCTTGAACTTCAAGTGGGCTCTCAGTGCTGCTTGCCAGTCATGCTGTATTTCCCCAGTCAATTTATTTTCCAACTGTCTCAGAAATGATGGTGAGTGCGTGAGTGCTCTCATTCCTCAACCTTCTGCATCCTTTCCTCCTTGCTCTTAGCTGATGATTTCACTTTTTTTCTTCACTGAGAATAGAAGAAATTCTGAAAGATCTTCATATCTTTCCACCATGAAATCTACCAAAATACCAGCATCTATATGTATGTACTCTACTTTTTTTCCTGTTAATAATGGATGAACTGTCCTTGCTCCTATTAAAGGCCATTCCATCAATCTATATGTTGGATTTCAATCCCATCTTTCAATCTCATCTAACTTCTTTAAGCTCTTTGCTCCTAAAATTAGCCTCTCTCTCCTGCATCATTATTTTCTTCCTCTACTGGATCATTCCCATCAGCATACAAACAGGTGCAATGCACTGGGTGCGGTGGTTCACGCCTGTAATCCCAGCACTTTGAGAGGCTGAGGTGGAAGGATCACTTGAGGCTGGAATTCAAAATCAGCCTGAGCAACATAGTGAGACCTCGTTTCTACAAAAAAAAAAAAAAAAGTTATTAACCATGCATGGTGGCACATACCTGTAGTCCCAGTTACTGGGAGACTGAGGCAGGAGTATCACAGATCACCTCAGTCTCAGCAGTTCGAGGATACAGTGAGATATGATCATGCCACTGCACTCCAGCCTGGGCAACAGAACAAGACCCTGTCTCAAGAACAAAAACAAAAACCAACTAACCAAACAACAACAACGACAACAGCAAAATGCACAATAACTCTTATCTTTAAAAAAACCCCAAACCTTCCCTGAATCCCATGTGCCCATCCAGGTATCATGATTTCCTTGCTTTGCTTTAGAGGAAAAATTTTGCAATTGAATTACCTGCAAGTCATTATCTACATGTCCTCTTTCCCCCTTTTTCCCCTTCTCTTGAGAACCACTTACATTTTCATCCCCTCCACTTAGCTGCGGTGGCTTTTGCTGAGGTCACAATGATCTCTGCCTTGTCAAATTCAATGGCTAATTCTTCATCTTCATCTTACTTATCTGACACATTAACCTCCTATTTTCTTAGAAGTCTTCTTTACTTGACTTCTGGGATGCCTCTACCTCTGTGGTCCTACCTCATTGATTGTTCTTTAGTCAGTTTCCTTTGCTGAATCCTCCTCTTCCCAGCCTTTAGGTTGAAGTGACCAGTGGCTTAGTCCTCTCAGATTCATTCTTCTAGAACTTTCCTTATTCCTTGGGTGAGGTCATCAGTTCCATGGCCTTAACTATATTCTGGTAACTTCCCAAATTATCTCTAGCCTCAGTTTTTCCCCTAAACTCGAGTTTTATAACCAGTCGTTGATTTATCATCCCTGCTTGAATATCAATTTGGCATGTAAAACATAATGTGGGCCGGGCGTGGTGGCTTAGGCCTGTAATCCCAGCACTTTGGGAGGCTGAGGTGGGTGGATCACCTGAGGTCAGAAGTTCGAGACCAGCCTCGCCAACATGGTGAAACCCCATCTCTACTAAAAATACAAAAACAATAGCCAGGCGTGGTGGCACATGCCTGTAATCCCAGCTACTCGGGAGGCTAAGGCAGGAGAATTGCTTGAACCCGGGAGGTAGAGGTTGCAGTGAGTCGAGATTGCATCATTGCGGTCTAGCCTGGGCAACGAGTGAAACGCCATCTCAAAAACAACAACAAACAACAACCGAAAAAACCATAATGTGCTCACCACTGAAGTCTTCCTGCAACACCCATACGTGCTCTTCCCTTGTTGTTTCCCATTTCAGCAAATGGCACCACCGTTCATTTATCCAGGTGCCCAAAAACCTTGGCATCATTCTTGATGCCTGTTTTTCTCTTACACTCAGACTTTAAACCATTAGCAAATTGTAACTTTGAGCTATATCCTGACTATGACTGTTTCTTAACATTTAAAATGTCATCATCTTTGTAAGCCACTATCATCTCTTGCCTGGTCTAAGGGAGGAGACCACCCCTCATATTGTCTTATGCCCCATTTCTGCCTCCACAGAAAGAAGTAAAAACTAAAAGGCAGAAATGAAATCCACAGGCAGACAGCCCGGCGCCACACCCTGGGCCTGGTAGTTAAAGATCGACCCCTGACCTAATCGGTTATGTTATCTATAGATTACAGACATTGTATGGAAAAGCACTGTGAAAATCCCGGTCCTGTTCTGTTCCGTTCTAATTACTGGTGCTTGCAGTCCCCAGTCACGTACCCCCTGCTTGCTCAAGTGATGACGACCCTCTCACGTGGACCCCGTTAGAGCTGTAAGCCCTTAAGAGGGGCAGGAATTGCTCACTCGGAGAGCTTGGCTTTTGAGACATGAGTCTTGCCAATGCTCCTGGCCGAATTAAAGCCGTTCCTTCTTTAACTTGGTGTCTGAGGGGTTTTGTCTGCGGCTAGTCCTGCTACAGGTCCACTGCAGTAGCCTCCAGCTGGGTTCTTGTCTTGCCCCATCCCTGGTTCATTGTACCTACAGTGGTCACAGAAGTCCCTTAGAACATAAATTATATGCAGTTCTCTTGCTCTCCAGAATGGGTTCTCACCTCAGGTAGTATGTCCTCTGAGACAGGGATCCCCAACCTTTTTGGCACCAGGGATGGGTTTTGTGGAAGGCAATTTTTTCATGGGGTTGGGGTAACTGTTCCACTTCAGATCAATCTATCAGGCGTTAGTTAGATTCTCATAAGGACCACGTAAGCTAGATCCCTTACATGCGCATGCGCAGTTCACGATAGGGTTTGTGTTTCTATGAGAATGTAATGCCACCACTGATCTGACAGGAGGTGGAGTTCAGGCTGTAACGCCTGCTCGCCTGCCACTCACCTCCTGCTGTGCAGCCTGGCTCCTAACAGGCCACAGACCAAACCAGTCCACAGCCCAGGGGTTGGAAACCCCTGCTCTAAAGTCCTTAGCAGGCCTACAAGGCCCCACTTGATCTGAGCCTGTCACTAACCTCACCTTGAACTTGACCTGATATGTCCATGACATCATGTTCTACTACTCCCCTGTCGGTTTTTGCTCTGCAGGCACATGGGCATCCTTGCTCTGAGCTCAGGATCATTTCACTTGCTTTTTCCTCTGCCAGGGCACTCTTCTTTCAAATACTTGTCATCTCCTTTTCATGGGGTACCAAAAAGAGCATTATTTGGCCTGCTCGTTTTCTTTGAGACACTTATCTGACTGTATGATATATCTATTTGTTCTATTTGTTTACTTGTTTACATTAAGCTCTTATGGAGGCAGGACCTTTGTCTTTCATCCTCAGTGCCTCAAGCTTGCCTGGAACAAGTCAGGAATTAATGGTTGTTGAATGAAAGATCTCTTCATTTGACCTCGGTGTTACCAAATCCAGTGGTTTCTTCTCTATCCTTAGCATTGTCAAAGAGATTCAAAGAGTTAATACCCATAAAGGTCTTAGAACAGATGTAGCACATTGTAAGTGCTCAGTAGATGTTAGCTAGTAGTAGTAGTAGTAGTGTTGTAGTGTTATTATTATTATTGTTACTATTTTGAGATGGACTCTTGCTGTGTTGCCCAGGCTGGAGTGCAGTGGTGCAATCTTGGCTCACTGCAACGTCCACCTCCTGGGTTCAAGCGATTTTCCTGTCTCAGCCTCCAGTGTAGCTGGGATTACAGATGTGCGCCACCATGCCTGGCTGATTTTTGTATTTTTAGTAGAGACGGGTTTCACCATGTTGGCCAGGCTGGTCTTGAACTCCTTACCTTAGGTGATCCGCTCACCTCAGCCTCACAAAGTGTTGGGATTACAGGCATGAGCCACCACGCCCGGCCAATGTGTTAGTATTATTATCTCATTAAACCTCTTGGCAGCATCTAACACAACTGGCTACTCCCTTCTTGTGGCCTCTGTGACACCATAGTCTCCTAGTTTAGCATCCACCTGACTGGTTGCTCCTTCTCAGGCTCCTTTGCTGAACCCTCTCTGAATTCTTGAATTCTAACAGACTGTATCCTGACCCCTTTAAAAAATATTTATACTTTTACCCCTAGTTGGTCATAACCACACGCAAGAGTTTAGCATTTCTATGCTGCTGCCTTCTCAATTTTTGTATTCTGTCTTCTCCGAGTCTGACACTTATATGTTCAACTGCCTCCTGGACATCTCCATTTGAATATATCATATGCTTCTCAAATTGACTATACTTTCAAACGAAGGTCTTGATTTCCCTTCCAGCCTTGTTCTTCCTTCAGTTTCCCCCATCTGAGAAAATATCGTGAAGTTGCTCAAGCTAAAGAAAATCTACTCTTCTTCGATTCTTCTTGCCTCACCTTCAAGTACAATGCACCCAGTGAAAGTTCTGTGTTTTATCTCAAGAATATTTCCTGAATTTATTCATTTCTGCTGCTAACACACTCACTCCAGTTGTCTAGTTGTGGTCACTTCTTACCTGGATTTCTTTTTTTTTGAGACAGAGTCTTGCTCTGTCGCCGAGGCTGGAGTGCAGTGGTGCAATCTCGGCTCACTGCAAGCTGCGCCTCCTGGGTTCATGCCATTCTCCTGCCTCAGCCTCCCCAGCAGCTGGGACTACAGGCACATGCCGCCGCAACTGGCTAATTTTTTGTATTTTTAGTAGAGATGGGATTTTACCATGTTAGCCAGGATGGTCTCGATCTCCAGGCAGGCAGATCACCTGAGGTTGCAGTTCAAGACCAGCCTAGCTAACATAGTGAAACCTCAGCTCTGCTAAAAATACAAAAATGAGCCGTGCATGGTGGCACAGGCCTGTAATCCCAGCTACTCTGGAGGCTGAGGCAGGAGAATCGCTTGAACCCGGGAGGTGGAGGTTGCAGTGAGCCAAGATCATGCCACTGCACTCCAGCCTGAGCAACAGAGCGAGACTCCATCTGAAAAAAACAAAACATAAGAAAAGACTAAAGCCTTCTACCTTCTCAATTTGTCTTCTAGATTTTCCTTGTCAATTCCAATAAGTCTTCACGTTAATTCCTTTAGTAAAGCTCAACAAACACTAAGTATTTTATATAATATTTACAAAAAGTAGTGTAAACATTGGGCGACAATTAGCACATCCCTGTGCCTCTACTCACTCAATAAGATTTTTTTTCACCCAACATTTATTGAGTGACTACTAAGTCACTCTTCTGTGTCCTATGGAGTGCAAAGATGAGTAAGACATGGCATTTTGGTTGTGTGCCAAATTTTAAAAATTTATAGAATCGGTTCTATTATTCTGTCACCTAACAATAATATCATCTAATCATCACTGTTATTGCTGAACTTTATTGAGCACATGCTATGTTCGTGGTGTAGGTACTGAGCTGTAGATGAATAAGACATGGATTCCTTCCTTGAAGAACTATTTATGTGGTTGGGAGGCTGAACACATCCACAACAATAACACATCCATAGCATACACAGTAAAATGTACTGGAGTATCCTACAGGACAAGCAGTTCATTTTTCTGAGTTAAGTGGCAACAATAACCTCTTTTTATTTTTTACTTATTTATTTTTTTGAGATGGAGTTTTGATCTTGTTGCCCAAGCTGGAGTGCAATGGCGCAATCTCAGCTCACTGCAACCTCTGCCTCCCAGGTTCAAGCAATTCTCCTGCCTCAGCCTCCCGAGTAGCTGGGATTACAGGCCTGTACCACCACACCTGGCAAATTTTTATATTTTTAGTAGAGACGGGGTTTCACCATGTTGGCCAGGCTGGTCTCAAACTCCTGACCTCAAGTGATCTGCCTGCCTAAGCCTCCCAAAGTGCTGATGTTACAGGTATGAGCCACCCTGCCTGCCTTAAAGTAGTGTTTTCTAAAGCAGAGTCTGAATACATTTTAGAGAGAGTCTCGTGACCATGCTACTTCAGGAAGGCCCTGACTTATCTCCCTAAAGTAGGCACCCCCTCCTTCTGCCTTACCAGCCACATCACACTGATTTATTTCCTTCTCAGCGCTTACCACTATCTGAAGTTAGTTACTTGCTTGTTGTCTGTCTTTCCACCTGAAAGGTAAGCTGCGTGACCTTGGACAGGGATTTAAGTTTCTTTATCCTTCTCTATTCCAAAGCTTAAAATGAATGGGTAAACTCAGCATAAAAGTCATTCATGGCCGGACGCGGTGGCTCACGCCTGTAATCCCAGCACTTTGGGAGGCCGAGGCGGGCAGATCACGAGGTCAGGAGATTGAGTCCATCCTGGCGAACACGGTGAAACCCTGTCTCTACTAAAAATACAAAAAAATTAGCCGGGCGTGGTGGTGAGTGCCAGTAGTCCCAGCTACTCGGGAGGCTGAGGCAGGAGAATGGCGGGAACCCAAGAGGCGGAGCTTGCAGTGAGCCGAGATCACACCACTGCACTCCAGCCTGGGCCACAGAGCGAGACTCCGTCTCAAAAAAAAAAAGAAGTCATTCATATGGCCATTCCTGAACACTTTCTAGATTCACTCAAGAGTTACTGAGCTCGTATTAATAGTAGCTTATGTTCATTGAGTGTTTTAAATATTTAATGTAATCTCATTTTATCCTTAAGACAACCCTTTGAAGTAAGTACTATTTGCGTCCGCATTTTACAGATGAGGAATGTGAGACTTGGTATTTTGTCTCCATGCATATAATGGAGGACTGGCATTCAAAGCCATATCATGGGCCAGGCATGGTGGCTCACGCCTGTAATCCCAG
This sequence comes from Rhinopithecus bieti, assembly GCF_001698545.2. NCBI lineage: Eukaryota > Metazoa > Chordata > Mammalia > Primates > Cercopithecidae > Rhinopithecus > Rhinopithecus bieti. The sequence continues at coordinate 944,795 of NW_016813959.1, read as the reverse complement.
CACTTTGGGAGGCTGAGGCAGTTGGGTCACCTGAGGTCAGGAGCTCAAGACCAGCCAGGGCAACCCATGCCAAAACCCTGCCTCTGCTAAAAATACAAAAATTAGCCGAGCGTGGTGGCGTGCGCCTGTAATCCCAGCTACTGGGGAGGCTGAGGCAGGAGAATTGCTTGAACCCGGTGGGCAGAGGTTGCAGTGAGCTGAGATCGCACCACTACACTCCAGCCTGGGCGACAGCGAGACTCTTTCTCAGAAAAAAAAAAAGAAACAAAACCAAAAAAACCATATAATACCTCCTGATCAGTGGTGAATGAAGAAGAAAGAGAGAAAGAGCAAGAGAGAAAGAAAGAAAGAGAAAGCGAGAAAGAGAGAAAGAGAAAGAAGGAAGGAGGGAAGGGAGGGAGGGAGGGAGGGAAAGGGAAAGAGAAACAAAGAAAAGAAAGACAGACAGACAAAAGCCATATTGGTTCATCCAAAGACTGTGAACTAGTGATAAGATAGGTCAGGCCCCTTAAATGGAAGAAAAGAACCACGTCTGCTATTTTCTCTGGAAGAGCGGGCTGGGAAACATTTTGGGGACAGAGAGTGATACTGGAATTGTACTCCAGGAAAATCAGCCAATGAGTATGGATTGGATGTGTCAACTCCTCCCTACTGCCGCCAAAGAAATGTCAATGTTTGAACACTGCTGTACCCTGTACCCAGGAGTCATGGCTCCAGTTGCACCCTGGGGATTTCAATGTATGTTGCATTTCAACATATGTTTCAAATGTATGTTGCAGCATACATTTAGTAGAAGAGGAAACTTGATTCTGTTGTGAAGAACACTGGACTAGGAGTTAGGAAACTTGGGATTTACTTTTGGTTATATCATAGCTGTGTGTCTGTTTCCTTTCTAGTGAAATGAGGTGGCAGGACTGGCCAATCACTATGAACAAATGTTGAGAGTCTATATTTTAATACAACTGCTTAATCTGATGTAGCCAAAGTGCAATTACTATATATTCTTGAATATAAAGCCATTTAAATGCTTTTGCCAATTTGAATATGTAAACTTTAAAAAATAGAACTAAAATAGACAAATGTTTATAATTGTATTACAAAAATTTAAATTAAAAAATAAAAGTAACATATTAACATAAATGGTATAATTTAGAAATATTTATCCCTAATGTCATATTTCATGGAAAACAGTTTTATTAATTTTTTCACATGCATTTTGACATCACTAGAGTCATTTTTTGAGTAATTTAACACACTTTTGAGGGCACATTATTTTACTTCTAAGTTATTTGAGATAGAAAACATAAAATTTTTTTATTATGGAAATTTCTTAACATACACAAAATAGAGAATATTATAATAAACCCCTATGTACCCATTACGTAGTTTCAATAATTAACACTGTTTTTGAATCTTGTTTAATCTAGGCACCCCCCAACCCTAAATTTTGGGCATCCTATAGGATAAATTTGTTTTAAAGAAACTGCCAGATACCATGTCATTTTACCCATAAATACCTCAGTATGCATCTCTAATTGCTAAGGATTTTTAAAAAGCCACATAATTATCATGTCATAATTACACCAAACAAAATTTACAATTATTCTTTCTTTTTCTATAGAGATGGAGTCTTCCTAGGTTGCCCAGGCTGGTCTTGAACTCCTGATCTCAAACGATCCTCCCACCTCAGCCTCCCAAAGCGCTAAGATTACAGGCATGAGGCATCATGCCCTGCCACAATTATTCTTTAATGCCCACTAAATACGTGTTTCCCTAATTGTCTCAAAATGTATTTTACAGTTGATTTGTTCAAATTAGGACTTAAACAAGAGCCTCACATTGCATTTGGCAGTTTTGTCTTGAAGGAAACCAAAATACTAATGAATGTTAAGTAGAAGACAATGAAAACAGACAGGAATGCTCTGACTCATGCTCCATTTGCCTGGCGGCGGGGACATCAACCCTTCCTTACTACAGAAGGCACCAGCAGGCAACAGAGAAATCTGGAAACAGATTTTACTATCTTCCCACATTTTCCCGACTTTAAAAAGACCAAAACTGCTTTCTCCTTTCTCTGGTCACTGTATAGCATGTATGGCTCTTTGTTAAAATATGATTTAAGCAAAGCCCCTAAGCCACTGCCTTGAGAGAGAAATACTTTTGAACTGAGACCTCTCCTGCCCGATGGGTACAGCTCATGTTCATAAACTTCTGCTTGTTTTCTTTTGTTAATTAAACTTTTTGGTTTTTTTTTTTGGAGAGTGTCTCAACTAAGATCTCAAAAAGGGGAAGAAAATAACTTAGGTTTTCTCCCCTACAGTCTCTATGTCTCTGTTATTCTTCATCAATAGACCTTGTCCTCTCTCCCTTTTTGAAACACCATCTATTTGTCAGGAAAATTCGGTAAAATTGCCCATATTCTGAATTTGATGCATTCTTTGTGATGTTTTTAACTCGTTTCTCTAGCTCCCCTACTTCTTGCGAATCACAGTTACAGATTATGAAGCTCTCCTCAACTCAGAATAAATTATTTTTGGCAAGGCTCTTTGATAGGTGGTTCTGAATGTGCTCTTCCTGTAACATCACACTTTGAGTAAGGTGCATGCTTCTGGCTCTCCCACTTGTGGGGAATGTAAGATTGATGAGTGGGTTCAGGTGAGGTCAGCCCTGATCCCTCAACGTTAGTTCCCATCCACCTTTCACCTAATGGTTTTAACAACCAGTTTTGTTCATTGCCTAGATACCATTATTTTATTAGATTCCATTATTTTATTAGGAGTAAGACAGGGTCCCTTTGAACCTGTGTTTGATGCTGTCGCTGGAAATTATCACAGGCCATCAGAACTCATTCATGTCATGTAAAAGTAGGAACTATAAAAAAAAATTCATCCTGTAGGTGTACTTTTACCTTTACAATATAATCACTATGTGGTTTATTATGTGTGGTTTATTGTGTTTTGTGTTTATGTTTTGCTTTTTTTTTTTTTTTTTGAGATGGAGTTTCACACTGTCACCTAGGCTGGAGTGCAGTGGCACCATCTCAGCTAACTGCAAGCTCCGCCTACCCAGTTCACACCATTCTCCTGCCTCAGCCTCCCGAGTAGCTGGGGACTACAGGCGCCCGCCACCATGCCTGGCTAATTTTTTGTATTTTTAGTAGAGACGGGGTTTCACTGTGTTAGCCAGTATGGTCTCAATCTGCTGACCTCATGATCCACCTGCCTTGGCCTCCCAAAGTGCTGAGATTACAGGCGTGAGCCACCACGCCCAGCCATGTTTTGCTTTTTAAAATAAGGTTTAGGGCTGGGCATGGTGGTTCACACCCGTAATCCCAGCACTTTGAGAGGCAGAGGCCGGTGGTCACTTGGGGCCAGGAGTTCGAGACCAGCCTGGCCAACATGGTGAAACCCCTTCTATACTAAAAATACAAAGATTAGCCAGGTGTGGTGGTGTGCACCTGTAGTCCCAGCTACTTGAGAGGCTGAGGCATGAGAACCACTTGAACCTGGGAGGCAGAGGTTGCAGTGAGCCAATCGCACCACTGCACTCCAGCCTGGGTCACAGTGAGATTCTGTCTCAAAAAAAATAAATAAAATAATGTTTAAAGCTTTAGAGCAATACCCAGCATTTAGGATTATGAGATTATATGTGGGGAAAAGAAAGAGAGATCAGACTGTTACTGTGTCTATATGGAAAGAAGTAGACATAAGAGACTCCATTTTGTTCCGTTTTGAGATGCTGTTAATCTGTGACCCTACCCCAACCTGTCCTTGCAGGAGACATGTGCTGTGGTGACTCAAGGTTTAACGGATTTGGAGCTGTGCAGGATGTGCTTTGTTAAATAAGTGCCTGAAGGCAGTATGCTTGTTAAAAGTCATCACCATTCTCTTAATCTCAAGTACTGAGGGACACGTACACTGTGGAAAGTCGCAGGGACCTCTGCCTAGGGAAGCTAGGTATTGTCCAAGGTTTCTCCCCATGTGATAGTCTGAAATATGACCTTGTGGGAAGGGAAAGACCTGATCGTCCCCAGCCTGACACCCGTGAAGGGTCTGTGCTGAGGAGGATTAGTATAAGAGGAAAGAAGGCCTCTTGGCAGTTGAGATAGAGAAAGGCATCTGTCTCCTGCCCGTCCCTGGACAATGGAACGCCTCTGTGTAAAACCCGATTGTATGTTCTATGCTGCTCTTTATGCACTAAAAAGGTTTATGGAGATGTTTGCATATGCATATCAAGGCACAGCACTTTTCCTTAAACTTATTCATGTTACAGAGATCTTTATTCATATGTCTTTCTGCTGACCTTCTCCCTACTATGATCCTATTGTCCTGCCACTTCCCCTTTTCTGAGATGGTAAAGATAATGATCAATAAATACTGAGGGAACTCAGAGACCGGTGCCGGCGCGGGTCCTCTGTATGTGCCGGTCCCCTGGGCCCACTTTTTCTTTCTCTATACTTTGTCTCTGTGTCTCATTTCTTTTCTCAAGTCTCTCGTTCCACCTAACAAGAAACGCCCCGTGGGCGTGGAGGGTAGGCCACCCCTTCAATTATATTCCCAAGAATAATTACTAAACCTGTTTTGAATTTCTTTTTTTTTTTTTTTTTTGAGACGGAGTCTGGCTCTGTTGCCCAGGCTGGAGTGCAGTGGCCGGATCTCAGCTCACTGTAAGCTCAGCCTCCCGGGTTTTATGCCATTCTCCTGCCTAAGCCTCCCGAGTAGCTGGGACTTACAGGCGCCCACCACCTCGCCCGGCTAGTTTTTTGTATTTTTTAGTAGAGACGAGGTTTCACCGTGTTAGCCAGGATGGTCATCTGTTTTGAATTTCTTATTCCTTTCCCCCGCTTAACCTACTAATTTTGGTAGGGAGAACTCTGTATTTTTCCCATTCTAGCATATATTGAGTGTGTGTGTGTGCATGTGTGTGTGAGAGAGAGAGAGAGAGAGAGAGGGATGGAGTCTCGCTCTGTCACCCAGGCTGGAGTGCTATGGCCCTACCTAGGCTCACTTCAACCTCTGCTTCCTGGGCTTAAGTGATTCTCGTGCCTCAGCCTCCAGAGTAGCTGGGATTACAGGTGCCTGGCACCACACCTGGCTAATATTTGTATTTTTTGTAGAGATGGGGTTTCACCATGTTGGCCAGGCTGGTCTCGAATTCCTGAGCTTAAGTGATCCGCCCGCCTTGGCCTCCCAAAGTGCTGGGATTACAGGTGTGAGCCACCGTTCCCGGACCCAATACGTTTTCCTTGCCCAGTTCTTTGTTGAGGAAAAAAAAGCAATTGAGAAAGTACCTCTTAAGATGGGTTCTTTTAAGAGCTTGCATATAAGGTAGACTTTACTGAAGAATAAATTTTTGGGGAAAATCATGCCTTATATTCAGTCATTTATAATACTTCACTGGAAACTTTCTTTTTTTTGTTTTTTTTGTTTTTTGAGATGAGTCTTGCTCTGTCGCCCAGGCTGGAGTGCAGTGGCACCATCTTGGCTCACTGCAGGCACCACTCCCGAGTTCATGCCATTCTCCTGCCTCAGCCTCCCGAGTAGCTGGGACTACAGGTGCCCGCCACCACGCCCGGCTAATTTTTTGTATTTTTCGTGGAGACGGGGTTTCACCGTGTTAACCAGGATGGTCTCAATCGCCTGACCTTGTGATCCGCCCGCCTCGGCCTCCCAAAGTGCTGGGATTACAGGCGTCAGCCTCCGCGCCCAGCTACTTTCTTACTTTTTTAACTTGGCTTCATGCAACACAAATCAGGAGTAAACTTCGAAGGGGAAAAAAACGTAAAAAAAATCAGGTTCTATTTGGCTTTCCACTGTCCTCTTGTAATTTATGTTGCTCCCTGTATAACACCAGTTAAGACATCATCGGAAAGATTTTTTTTAAAGATTTCAACATGTGTCGCAGTTCCAGTTGCTGGGCGCCGCTAGGCCAAGCCCCGCTGCCCTCCAGCCGCTGCCAACCTGTGCCCCCTGGTGACCTGGACGCCGGTGGCACGTGCTCTGGCTCCGCAGTCTGGTGCGCCACCTGGCGGGAGGGCGGGAGGGAGACTGTGGAGCAGTTCCAGCCCAGCTTGTGGATCTGCACAACTACCCCATCCCCTACAACACTGACCAGAAGGCTCAGCAAGGGCAGCATCTCAACAGGGAAGGCCATCGCAGGCCTAGCTTCTGTGTCCCTGAGACGACTGTCTGCAAGGTGGTGGCCAGCACGCCTGGGTCCATCAAGCCCGACCTGTGCCAGTGAGGACTGCACTGTCCACACAGACCCGCCCGGTGCAGCCGTGTCAGTGTAAATCCTACAGTCTGCGGCCAGGCTACAAATGTCTGTTGACATTTGCATGTAATTGACTAATCTATGAGAAAGAAAACAAACACAAGAAAGCCCCTCCGCCACCCTCCTCCTGAAAGATTCCAATGTTGGGAACAGCTGGTGTCTTTCTTACCTTGGTAGAATGCTCAGATACGACTATTCTAGACTTTATTATATATGCTTCCCTTATTTTTCTTTCCCTTCTCCTGACACTATTTTTCTCTTTCTTTGAGTTTTCTTCTAAAACAGACATATCCTATTGTAGTCTGTTTATGTAAGCAACCTCGAATCCTTCCAGAAATGGAGGGTAGAAACACATAAACCAATGAAAATACATGTGAGTACATGTTTACAAAGTAGGTTTAACGTTTTAATAATTTTCGTGGCTAGGCGTGGTGACTCATGCCTAGCACTTTGGGAGGCCAAGGTAGCAGGATTGCTGGAGCCCAGGAGTTCAAGACCAGCCTGGGCACCATAGTGAGACCCTGTCTACAAAAAATAAAATTAGCCTGGCGTGGTGGCACATACCCGTAGTCCCAGCTACTTGGGAGACTGAGGCATGAGAATCGCTTGAACTGGGGAGGTGGAGGTTGCAGTGAGTGATGATTGCGCTACTGCACTCCAGCCTGGGTGACAGAGAGACCCTGTCTCAAAAAAAAAAAAAAAAAAGCAATTGGAACCCTTAATAATAAACACTTCCTTAACAATTACTTAAACATTTTTGTTTATGTTTGTTTGTTTGAGATGGAGTTTTGCTCTTGTTGCCCAGGTTGGAGTGCAATGGCACGATCTCGGCTCACTGCAACTTCCGTCTCTTGGGTTCAAGCGATTCTCCTCCGTCAGCCTCTTGAGTTGCTGGGATTACAGGCCCCGCCACTACACCCAGCTAATTTTTGTTATTTTTAGTAGAGATGGGGTTTCGCCATGTTGGCCAGGCTGGTCTTGAACTCCTTAATCTCAGGTGATCCACCCACCTCAGCCTCCCAAAGTGTTGGGATTACAGGTGTAAGCCACCACATCCAGCCACATTTTTTTAATTCACAGAAATTTAAGCAGAATCTTAATTCCTAAATTCTTAGAATTAATAATGTAAAGGTAAACTGAGGCTGGAGCCAAACCGGGAACAAAGACACAAGGCAAATGGCAGTGAGAATAGCCTTTATTAGGACTCGCAGGCGAGGTTCCTCGGTCCAAAGGTGCGGGCCGAGGAAGTCGCGCTGAGGGAGGAGGGTAGGGGCTTTTTTATAGCCCGAGAGGTAGCGAAGCTAGTTGTACAAACAGGGCCTGGGGGGTCTTGAAACTACTAGGGCAGGAGTCGAGTAAGGGTCATGAGGAAGGGGTCTTTGGAAATTGTTAACCGAAACTGCTCTTTACGAACTTGTGTGTGGTTGCCCAGCCGGAACCTCTGATATATGCAAGTCTGTGGGTATGTTCAAAGAGGAAGGGAAGTCTTGAACAAAGGGCCTGCTACGCTGGGTGGTGCTGCTATGTCGGGTCTAGATCCTTGCCTAACATTCTGACCTCTTTCTAATAAGAAAAAAGGGGCAACGTGTTCATCTGGCTGCTTCCTGCTGGTATGGGTCATCGTGGGGTTCTTCGGAGGTCAGAACTCGGGTATGGGGTGGAGCAGCATCTGATTGAAAGTGACCCGGGAGACTTCTTTCATGCGGTCCTGGATGAAGCGGAGGATACAGGGAGCTATGAGTAGTAAGAAGCCAGTGATTAGTAAGGGGCTTAGGAAGGGTAGGACCTACCCAGCCATGGACGACTGCCACCACCCAAGTGGGGACTCTAATCCTGAGTTTTTTTTGTGGAGTCCTTCTTGGACTTTTTCTAGAGTGAGGAGGTTGGTTTCTACTAGTCCTGACTCATTGATGTAGTAGCAGCATTCTTCATTAAGGAACTGTTATGCCCAGACCGTTTGTTCCCCGAAGAAGACCACCAGAGTCCAGAGTCAAAGCCAAGCGGCAAGGATCTTTAATGCAAGTTCGAACTTGGTCCCTCCGTTCTACAACATACAAGAGGGCCTCGAATGATGCATGTGCCCACTTTTTATAGCCCGATGCATACAAGATATGTAAGGTTACAGAGGTACAAAGGAATTCTTTTGGTCACAGTATCACAATTGGTAATTGGTTAATATTCTAAGTTATACAATTAACAGTTTCTATTTGTTCCCGTGCATTTAATAAAACTACAAACGGTTGTGACCTTATCAGGGGCTCTCTAGGTGGTGTTTCTAGGATGTTTGGGGGGATGTGTTTGTGTTGGGCTCAGGAAGTTTGGAACACATAGAGAAATGTGTTTGTACTGGGCCCAGGACTAAGATATATGGCAGACACCGGTAATTAGAACAGAACAGAGCAGGACAGAGACTTTCACAGCGTTTGTCCTTTCAGCGTCTGGAGTCTATAGATAACCTAATCGGTTAGGTCCGGGGTCGATCTTTAACTAGGCTCAGGGCGCCGCCCGGGCTGTTTGCCTGTGGACTTCATTTCTGCCTTTTAGTTTTTTTCATTTGATCTCTTTCAGAACATACAGGTCCCGCCTTTGTCAGCCGTAAGGAGGTCAAGTGCCCTGCAATTCTGGGCTGCCACCTGGGCAACTGAGGTGATCTGTCGTTGTAAGGAAGCCAGGGATTCTGCCGAAGCTTCGATTGCTACCTGTAATCGGGCCGTAAGGTCTTGAGAGGATCGGACAGAATGAGTTAAGGCTCCAGTTCCAAGGCCAGAGGCCACAAGGGATGCAGCTAAAGAGACTCCAATCATTAGCGGAAGGAATACTGCCCTTGCCTGGAGGGGGTGGGCAAGGGACAGAAGAGAGGATAGCTCGGCTTCACTGCACAGGGTGAGGCTGGGGACTAGGGAGATGGGAACGCATAGGGTAGTGTTGGAAGCCTTGAGAGTTTTTGACAGGGTGAAGTTGCACCAAAAATACCTGCCTTGGGGGCCAGTGAGATTTGGAGGCGCCGATCCTGTCCGGTTGCACCAGGAAGCATTAGGGGTGGAGTAGCAAAAGGGGAGTTGTTGTTTAAGTGGGTCTTGGAACAAAAGAACTTCCCCCAGGGTTTGGCCAGGAAGGGGAAAGGAGGGGTTAGGTTAGAGGAGTAAAAAGGGCTAGGTAAAGGTACCGCAACCAGTGGGGGCTTATTCAATGCTGCACACAAGAAACAACGGGAGATGTTGTGCACCCCGGCCATATGTACTACCTGGGCCCCTTCTCTGACTAGGGTTAGCCAAGAAAAAGGGTTACCGCTGCCCTGAGGCTCGTTGTCTGAGTTGGCTGTGTTGTCTGGGTTGGCTAGAGCTGAGATGACCTCTTCTTGTTGTTTGATGTCAGAAGCCAGGCTGACGAGGCTGCTTGTGACCCTGACATAGGCTCTATAAATCTTGAATCGGGTTACGGGATAAGACTTGTAGCCGTGCCGGTAAAGGCAAGCCTCAATACCTGATGCCCACCGTGGGTCCTACGGGTCAGGAATGGTAAGGAAAAATGTAGGCACTTCTCCTTGTCCATATGATCTGTCTAACCGAACTGTTGATGCCGGTTGCTGCCACTTGGTGTATGACATGTTGAGGTAAGTAAAATGCATGTTACAATAATGATATGGACACCCGCCGTTGGTTTCTACCCAGTAATTGAGACAGTTATATTCTACCTGATCATAGAGAAAGCATATGACTGAGTTCCACCAGTCAGGGCAACTGTTAAAGGTGGAGAAGTTAAAGGTAACTTGACTCTGGCACGCTTGGGGCCGGCAGTCAACTGTGGCTAAGATGTGGGAACTTAAGCGAATGCTTTGGGTCCAGGTCTCCGACAGATAGAATCTCCAGCGGAATGGGTTGATGGGGGGAGTTCGGGCAGGAGTCTTACCTAGGCTCAGGAGAACTGGATAGCTGAGGAAAGTTAGGCAGAGGGTTGTTACTGGCACGCGTAAGTCATAGTTTAGTGGGGCAACAGCCTGAGCCATCCACCTGGAATCATGCTGGGTGGGTGCTTTTTTCAGCTGGGACAGATGATACCAGGAGGGAAGGCCGAGGAGCTTGGCAGCAATGGGCGTGGTAAAGATTACGGTATATGGTCCTTACCACTGGGGAGATAAGGCTCGGGGCTGCAGCTGCTTGACCAGTACCAGATCTCCTGGTGCTACAATGGCAGGATTTTTAGGGTTTAGGGAAGCGGGTGTGGGGAGACACCTGTCCGCGTGTTTTCTTAGAAGCTTCCAAAGGCGGGTTAAGTAAGGGAGGTAGGAGGGAGCCCATGGAGCTGCCCTGAGACAAGTAAGAGCCAAGGGAAGGAGAATTATCCACAAGAGGCGGGTTTCTAGAGAGAGTTTGGTTAGATGCAGTTTAAGGAGGCCGTTTGCGCCTTCTACCTTACCAGATGACTGCGGATGGTAGGGAATGTGGAGCTTCCAGGTAATCTGGAGTGCGGCTGCCACCTGCTGGGTGAGTTTGGAAATGAAAGCTGGACCATTGATTGGATGGTTCGGGGGAGACCGAACCTGGGGACGATGTGCTCTAGGAAAATAGTTGCCGCGACTTCTGCAGTCTCTCAAGTGGTGGGGAAAGCCTCAATCTATCCTGAGAAGGTGTCAACTAAGGTCAGCAGGTAGTGAAATTTTTTATGTCGGGGCATGTGGGTAAAATCAAGTTGCCAATCTTCTCCTGGCTGGTGGCCTCTTAGCTGATGAGTAGGCCCTGGGTGTCTGAGCCTACCTTGGGGGTTAGTGGCCGAACAGGTGGCACATTGCTGATGTACTTTCTTAATTTGGGCCTGCAGTGAGGGAAGGTGAAAGATGGGTTCTAGGAAGTTATACATAGCCTTGGGTCCTATGTGGAGATGTATGTCGGTCAGTATATGTACTGCCTAAGTCTGAGGGAGCACTATTTGGCTGTCAATGAACACCCACCCATCCTTGTTTCGGGTAACACTGGGGTGGGCCATCAGGCTTTGAAGTTCCTGGGAAGAGTAGTCAGGGGAATATGTGGGGGAAAGAAAGAGTAAAGGCGCTCGGGGAGGGGAGGAACTGAGGGCAGTGGCCCATGCAGTGGAGTCAGCTAGGCTGTTACCTTGCGACACAGGGTCCTTAGAATGCTGGTGGCTTTTGCAGTGGATGATGGCTACTTCTTTGGGGGCCTGGAGAGCATCAAGCAACCTCTTTATATGTGGTCCATTGACTACTGGCGTCCCTTTGGTGGTAAGAAACCTGCGCTCTTGCCAGAGAATAGAGTGAGTATGTGCAATAAGGTAAGCATATTTAGAGTCTGTATAGACATTAACCCTCTGCCCTTCGGAAAGAATAAGGCACGAGTAAGGGCAGTGAGGTCAGCCTTCTGGGAGCGCTTGCCCTAGAGGCAAGGGCCTGGTTTCAGCCGTTTGGGTTGCTGTTACGACAGTGTATGCTGCCTGTCAGCATCTATTGGGGGTTAAGACAGAATTCCCGTCTACGAACAGGGTACGGTCTGGGTGTTCTAATGGCTGTTCGGAAAGACCGAGGCGGACAGGTGGCAGGGTGGTGAGAACTTCTGGGCAGGAATGTGTGGGGGCGGAATCGTATCCTAGAGTGGGCAAGAGGGTAGCAGGATTTACAGGGGGTGAGGTGGTGAGAGTGATGTGAGGGTTTTCAATGAATAGCAGGTGAAACTGTTGAAGCCGGGACGGGATGAGATGGCTGAGACACTTGTGTGTGAAGAGATCTGACAGTTGGTGAGAAGAGTAGACTGTGAGAGGATGCCCTAGGGTAAGCTTGAGGGCCTGTTGGGTAAGTTCTGTGGCAGCCGCCAGGTCTCGCAGACAAGGTTGCCAGCCCTGGACTGTGGGATCTAACTGCTTGGAGAGATAGGCCACAGCCTGGTATGTGGATCCAACCGGCTGGGCTAGGAGGCCAGTAGCTACCTTATGGCGCTCCTTGGTGAATAGATGAAAGGGCCAAAGGAGGTTGGGGAGAGAGAGAGCAGGGGCAGAAAGGAGACAGTCCTGAAGCTTCTTGAAAGAGTTGGCAACCAAAGAGGGGTCGGACAGCGGTCTGGTGGGTGTCTCCTTGGCAGCCTGGTAGAGGGGCTTGGCTAAGACCCCGAAGTTGGGAATCCAATGCCTGAAATACCCTACCAGTCCTAGGAAGGACAAGATCTCTTCCACATCCTGAGGAGGCTGGAGAGTTTTGATGAGGCTCATTCTATCTGCCGTGAGGCTTTTTGTAGTGGGTGTGAGGAGTATACCTAGGTAGGTGACAGTAGGGGTGCAAAGTTGAGCCTTAGCCAGGGTAACCCAATAACCTCGGTCGCCTAGAAAATTTGAAAGTGTAGCAGTGTCTGCAAGGGAGCACTCCCAGGAAGGACTACATAGTAATAGATCATCTACGTATTGTAGAAGGGTGCTATGGGTTAGGGGGCAGAGGAGGCTGTCCCGTGCCAGTGCCTGTCTGAAAAAAGGGGAGCTATCTCAGAACCTTTGAGGCAAGACAGTCCAGGTCAGCTGGGAAGAAACATGACTGTCTGGGTCCTCCCATGTGAAGGCAAACAGAAATTGGCAGTCTGGGTGTAGAGGGATGGTAAAGAAGGCATCCTTCAGGTCAAGGACAGTGAAGTGAGTGGTGTCAGGGGGAATGCACGAGAGGAGTGTATATGGATTAGGAACAACTGGAAAGGTAGGGACTAGTGCCTCATTGATGAGGCGTATGTCCCGTACAAGGTGATAGGCCCCAGAGCTTTTCCATACAGGCGGGATAGGAGTATTACATGGTGAGTTGGCAGGAACTAGAATATGCTGCCAGAGCAGGCGTGTAATGATGGGTTTTAGTCCTTGTCAGTGTTCAAGGGAGATAGGGAACTGGGGTCTAGAGGGGAACTTGGAAGGGTCTTTTAGCCGGATGCGGACCGGAGTGTGGTGCTGGGCAGTGATCGGGGTGGAGGTGTCCCACACCTTAGGGTTAATGAGGACTGGAAATGGGAGTGGGGGGTCAGCCTGGCGGGGTTTGTCAGGTGAGAGAAGGGGGAAGAGGAACGTGAGGTGTGGGGAGGGGTTGGGTCGGAAGTGAACTGAGGCCCTTAGCTTGGAGAGGAGATCTCATCCTAACAAGGGGACTGGGCACGAAGGAATGATAAGAAATGAGTGCAAGAAGAGGGAGCCATCCAGGCGGCAAGACAGAGGAGGAGTCTGGTGGTAGGTGGAGGGAGTGCCGTCAATTCCCATGACTGTGACAGTGGAGGGGTGGCTGGGGCCACTGAAGGAAGGCAAAACAGAGTAGGTAGCCCCTGTGTCCATAAGGAAGGATATGGACTTACCCACTACCTGGAGCATAACCCTGGGCTCGGTGAGCGTGAGAGGGGTCCCCGAGTCTGGGCGTCTTCAATCTTCGTTGGTGTCAAGGAGCTGGAAGGCGCCTCCAATACCTGGAGGAGGGTCGTCATGTGGAGGCGCAGCGACCATCCTTAGGTCGGGGCAGTCTGACTTCCAGCGGCCCATCTGCTGACAGTTCGGACAGGGGCGAGTTGGCTCCTTTGGGTTAGGGCACTGCCTGGCCCAGTGGCCGTCGTTGCTGCACTTGAAGCAGGCAGCAGGTGGCGCTCGGGTAGTATCTCTTTTCTGGGAGCTCCTGGAGCCGTCCGGCCTCAGGGCTGCTACCAAGGCCTGGGTTTGGAGTTGTACCTTCTGTTTTAGCCTGGCCTGTCGTTGGGCCTCAGCTGTTTCCTCCCTGGAGTTGTAGACCTTGAAGGCCAGTTTGACTAAATCCTGGATGGGAGTTTGAGGGCCTTCCTCCGCCTTTTAAAATTTTTTTTGGATATCAGGGGCTGACTGAGAAATGAAATGAGGCCAAGACGGTTCCTCCTGCGGGGAGGCAGGGTCAAGGCGGGTGTACTGAATAAGTGCCTCAGTCAGCCAGTTAAGAAAAACGGCCGGATTTTCATCTGCACCTTGGACAACCTCTTTTAGTTTGTTAAAGTTGACTGATTTGTTAGAGGCTGCCTGCATGCCGGCAAGAAGGCACTGAACCATCATGTCTCGGTGGCAGCGACCTGCCTGCCCTACCTGGTAGTCCCCGTCGGGCTCAGCCGAGGGCACTGCCTCGGTGCCGACTGGCATGGGGGGGTCAGTTAAATAAACCTGGTTAGCGTGCTGCCTAGCTGCCGCTAGGATGCACTCCTGCTCCTCAGGAGACAGGGTTGAGGTCATAACGACATGGAGGTCATGCCAGGTGAGATCATATGCCTGGCATAGATACCTGAACTCTTTGATATAACAAGTAGGATTGGCTGAAGAGGAGCCTGCACGCTCCTCAACCTTAGACAAATCTGCCACTGAAAACGGCACATGGACCCGGACTACTCCTTCGGCGCCTGCCACCTCTCACAAGGGACACAGGAGGTCGGTCCTGGACCGAGTATGGGCTGAGACAGGCAAGGAAGGGGAGGAGGTGGAAGTAGGGGAGACAGAATCTGTCGGGTTTGGTAAGGGCACATGAGGGGTAGAAGGGAGGGGAGGCATTGACGAGGATGGGGATAATGGCGGGTCAGGGTAAGGAGGAGGTTGGGCAGAAGACTGGAGGGGTGGCCGGAATAGGGTGTCAGGAGGCTTAGAAAAAGAGGAGGAATCATCCCTCTCCTTGCTCGAGGGAAGAGACTTTGCGAGTAGGACCTGAGCTAACGAGCATTGGGCGCAGAGATCTGGGCGAGAACGCAAGTCCCAAAAGGCTTGAACATAGGGTATCTCGTGCCATTTGCCTAGTCTCTTGCAGAAGTTGGTCAGATCCGTGAGGATGTTAAAGTCTAGAGTGCCTTCTGCAGGCCACTGAGACTGATTATCCAGTTTATACTGCGGCCATGCTACTGTGCAGAAGAAAATGAACCACTTTTGTTTTATGTCTGGGCTGAGACTTAAAGTCTGTAGATTCGCCAAGAGGCACCCCAGAGGGGATTTTTGGTCTGGTTTGGACTGGGTAGTTCCCATGGTCCTAAGACAGGCAGTCCGGAGGCAATGGGAGCATCCTCCCACTGCCACACGGAGTGCGGGGTACGGTGGCTTCCGGGGAGGTTGGTTGTCTTCTTGTCCCCGGTGCCAAGGTCACAGTTGACCAGAGGGAGCCCCTGACGTGGCCACGCCTTTCGGACAGGGACTTCCCAGAGGGGGCCTACAGGACGGGGGAAAACTTACCCAGCAGTGATCAAACTGAGTCTTGGATTTGGTGAAACGGCTCCCGGCTCGGAAAGAAGGTCCTGGCTCGGGGAGAAGGGAGCCTGCCCGACCCGGCAGGGGTCTGGGGGAGGGGTCTCCTCCCAGGTTTCGGTAAACTGAGGCTGGAGCTGAACCGGGAACAAACACACAAGGCAAATGGCAGTGAGAATAGCCTTTATTAGGACTCGCAGGCGAGGTTCCTCAGTCCAACGGTGCGGGGCGAGGAAGGTGCGCTGAGCGAGGAGGGTAGGGGCTTTTTTATAGCTGGAGAGGTAGGGAAGCTAGTTGTACAAACAGGGCCTGGGGGCTCTTGAAGCTATTAGGGCAGGAGTCGAGTAAGGGTCATGAGGAAGGGGTCTTTGGAAATTGTTAACCGAAACTGCTGTTTACGAACTTGTGGAATGCAGGTGAGCTGGAGGTCATGGAGGAGTGTGGTTGCCCAGCCGGAACCTCTGATGTATGCAAGTCTGCGGGTGTGTTCAAAGAGGAAGGGAAGTCTCGAACAAAGGGCCTGCTACGCCGGGTGGCACCGCTATGTCAGGTCTAGATCCCTGCCTAACAAATAATGCCATTTATTGTGTATTTACTGTGTTTTTGGACACTATGCAGAGTTCATTCTTCACATTATGTAACTTTCCTCTAACAACTTTTTTTTTTTTTTTTTTGAGACGGAGTCTTGCTCTGTCGCCCGGGCTGGAGTGCAGTGGCCGGATCTCAGCTCACTGCAAGCTCCGCCTCCCGGGTTTATGCCATTCTCCTGCCTTAGCCTCCGGAGTAGCTGGGACTACAGGCGCCCACCACCTCGCCCGGCTATTTTTTTGTATTTTAGTAGAGACGAGGTTTCACCGTGTTAGCCAGGATGGTCTCGATCTCCTGACCTCGTGATCCGCCCATCTCGGCCTCCCAAAGTGCTGGGATTACAGGCTTGAGCCACCGCACCCGGCCTCCTCTAACAACTTTTTGAAGCAAGAACTCAGTGGTGAAAATACTGAGTTGCAGAGAGCTTAAATAAACTTGCCCTAGATCACAGGTTAGAGCCAAAATTTGGTTCCAGGAACTCTGATTCCAGAGCCAGTGGTCTCAGCCATTAAATGCAGTTCCCAAACTTGTCTGCTTCAAAAAATGCTGATGCCTGTGTCCGTTCCCCAGAGATTGTGACTAAATTGGTCTGAGATGTGGCCTGGGACTTGTAGTTTGTAAGAGATCTCCAGGTGATTCTAATCTGCGGACAAATTTGGAAACCACTGTAACACTGCTTTGCTTGGGACATTAGCTAACAACAGCTACCTGAGAGCTATTTCATCCTGCCAATTAATGAGATAACATCAAAAGTGTGTTTTCTAAAATAGAGTTAAAGCTTTACCTGTGGGAGAAATTATAGCACAAAAGAACAATAGCGAGTTATTCATTCACATTATCAGTACTTATAGATGGTCTTTTAGGACTGATTCAGTTTTTTACTGACTTCAACCTGTGTCAGGTCATAAAGCTGAAAGGCAAGGTTGGTAATACATAAAAAGCCTATAGAATAAGCGCTGCAACTTTCATGGGTGATAGCATGGCTGGCCACGAGGGGGATTTTTGTAGACTACTCTCCCTTTTACCTTAGGTCTTGAACAACAGAAAATATCTGAATTTAACAGTTCCATTAACTTTTTTGTTGAAATTCATAGTCTGCCTCCCACTGGAGCGTAAACTTTTTGAGACGAGAGACCTTCCTCATTTGTGTTCTGTCCATACTGGCACCATGCTTGCCTATAGGAGCCAAATCACAAGTTGGCTGAATAGTTAATTGTGTTTCCTATAGTGCTCTGTTTAAGCCATTGATACACTGAAGTTGTAACCAATAATTGTAACTACCATTCATCTACTATATGCAAGATTCTTTACATATATATGTAAGTGATATACATGTATACACTAATCTTGTTTTGTTTATCACTAATGCTTTCTTTTTTTTTTTCTTCTGAGATGGAGTTGTTTCACTCTTGTCACCCAGGCTGGAGTGCAGTGGCGTGATCTCAGCTCACTGCAACATCTGCCTCCCAGGTTCAAGCGATTCTCCTGCCTCAGCCTCCCGAGTAGCTGGGATTACAGGCATGCACCACTATGAGCGACTAATTTTTGTATTTTCAGTAGAGATGGGATTTCACCATGTTGGCTAGGCTGATCTCGAACTCCTGACCTCAGGTGATCTGCCTGCCTCGGCCTCCCAAAGTGCTGGGATTACAGGCCTGAGCCACTGTGCCCGGCTGTTTATCACTAATCTTTACACAGACCTATTAATCCTCCTATCTGAGAAGGGGGACCTAAATCCCTGAGAAATTACCCAAGATTGTACAGTGGAGTAAGCAACAAAACTGAGGTTTGAGCCATGTCTGTCTGATGCTGTAGCACACTCACTTTTCTTTACCAAAAACATTCTAGACTCTTGGATGGGATTAAAAACTCCTAAGAAAAGACTCTGGAGTAATCCATCATTATAAGGCCTATGGGATCACCTACATTTTCCACATTAAAATAAAAAACAAAACAGCTTCTAAACAAGATTTTTCATTAGCTTAACCATTTCTTCTGTTTTGAACATTTCAGTATTACCTAATTTCCCTCTGTTAAAGATACCACAATGAAGATTTTTCTGCATAAATCTTTGCCCACACTTGGAATTATTTCTTTAGGGTCCATTTCTATAAATAGAATTGGACTAAGGCATGTAAACATTACTGACTTACACTATCAAATTATTTTTCATAAAATATACTAATTTAGACTTTTACCAGCAGTGCACAAGAGGACTCATTTCATCCCTTCCAATATCTTTATACTTTGCAAAAAATTTTTGCCAATTTGCTAGTTTAAAGAAAAATCTCATTTTTTGCATTGTTTTGATTACAAGCAAGTTTGAGTGTTCTCTCTCTCTCTTTTTTTTTTTTTACCTTTCCTGTAGTGCTGATGAACTTTTACTTAACGTTTATTAGCCCTTTATATATCTTCATATGTGAATTCTGTTCTCATCCTTTGTCTATTTAATTTTGACACTTACCTTAGTGTTTTCTTATAATCTGTACATTTTTACTCTTCAAATGTTAAGACTATTAACCCTTTATTGTATTTATTGCCAAATATTCCTCCAAAGTTTTCTATCATCTTTAAGTTTTAATTTTTGACACAGAAATTTTAAGTATTTTAATCTATTTATATTGTCCTTTATATGTTTTGCCACCTTTAACTCTAGAAGATTAAAATCCAGGGATCAAGTAAATATTCTCTTATTTCCTCTAATTCAGTTTTTAAAATATTTAACTCCTTGATTTACCTGTGGTTTATTTTGGTACATAATATGATATATTTCAGTTGGCCATTTCCCCAAATATTTCTTTTTCTAACTCCTTTCTCTTTTAATTTCTGATGCTATCTTGATCATATTTTTGATTCCTGTTGAATCTAATTTTTGCTTTTACTTTTGTTTTCTTTTAGCAAATCCTGTTTCCTGTGACTTTGTAAGGAAATGGTAAGATGTAGTTATAGTACTGTTTTCACAGACCTAAACTAATAGGCCAGCCAATCTGGATGGGGCAGATTCATTTGATGTGGGTCTACCTTGGGGTTTTCAAAAAGGACATTCCTAGGCTTTCCCTTTGTCATAAGGCCCTTTTCTTTTCTTTCTTTCTTTCTTTCTTTTTTTTTTTTTTTTTTTTTTTGAGACACAGTCTCACTCTGTTCCCCAGACTGGAGTGCAGTGGCATCATCTCGGCTCACCGCAACCTCTGCCTCCCAGGTTCAAGTGATTCTCCTTCCTCAGCCCCCTGAGTAGCTGGGATTACAGGCATGCACCATCACGCCCAGCTAATTTTTGTATTTTTAGTAGAGACGGGGTTTCACCATGTTGGTCAGGCTGGTCTCAAACTCCTGACCTTGTGAACCATCTGCCTCAGCCTCCCAAAGTGTTGGGATTACAGGTGTGAGCCACCACGCCTGGCCCATAAGGCCCTTTTCTAATCACAGTTCCTATGGGAAGAGGAATGAAGGAAGACAGAATTACTAAGAAGTTACACTTCTGGTCCCAAGCATTTTGGATAAGAGATATTCATCCTATAGAATCATTAGGGAGAAATACGAAGGGTTCATATAAGTGAAAAGTAAATAATACCAGATTTTATTTGTATCTACTTTTTAAAGATGTAAAAACCATTCATATTTATTGTTACGATTAGCTCATTTATATGTATGGCTATATTTAGACTTATTAAACAGTGGAAAGAAGATTGAGATGTAGGAGAACACTCCTTTTTTTCTTTTTTTTTTTTTTTTTGAGACAGTCTCCTCTGTCGCCAGGCTGAGCATGGCACGATCTCGGCCCACTGCAACCTCCGACTCCCTTCAAATTTATTCTCCTGCCTCAGCCTCCTGAGTAGCTGGGATTACGGGCATGCACCACCACACTGGCTAATTTTGTACTTTTAGTAGAGATGGGTTCACTATGTGCCAGATGTCTCGATCTTCCTACCTTGGATCGACCGACCTCACCTCCAAAGTCTGGATACAGGGTAAGCCACCGTGCCTGGCTGGAGAACACTTCTATTCACTGAGTTTTTCACTTGTTTGCTAGGTACTTGATTCATTACTTAGTAGATCTGAACTTTTAAGCGATTTGGGATTCTGCATTGACAATCTCAAGTCACAGATTTTGTGAAGCTCCAGTTCAATGTATCCCAATCTTCCTTGCCTCTAATTCAAGTACGGTAGCTAATGACTTTTCAAGAAAGTGCCCTTTATGAAAAAAAGAAAAGAAAAATGTATATGTGTATATGTGCATATAATGCACAACAATAAATGCCTCCTGGAAACCAACGCTTACCCTTTGTTTGGCTAAGATACAGTTAGAAGAGGAGACAGAATACAGGTTGAGCATCCCTAATCTGAAAATCTAAAATCCCAAATGCTCCAAAAGCTGAAACTTTTTGAGCATGGACATGACACCACGAGTGGAAAATTTCACACATAAGTACTTACCACAAACTTTGTTTCACACACAAAATTATTTAAAATATTATATATATAATTACCTTCAGGCATGTGTGTAAGATGTATATAAAACATAAATGAATGTTGTATTTAGACTTGGGTCTCATCCCCAAGATACCTCATTATGTATATATAGATATTTCAAAATCTGAAAATATCCAAAATTCCAAATACTTCTAGTCCCAAGCATTTTGGATAAGAGATACTCATCCTATAAAATCATTAGGGAGAAACACCAAGGGTTCATATCAATGGTTCATGTAGATGAAAAGTAAATAATACCAGATTTTATTTTCATCCACTTTTTAAAGAAGTGGGTCAAAACCATTCATATTTATTGTTATTGTTTAGCTCATTTACATGTATGGTTATTATTTAGACTTATTTTGTATTTTATGTTTTAACATTTATTTTTAAAATTTTATTGTGAAGATAGATCTCACTGTGTTGCCCAGGCTGGTCCCAATTTCCTGACCTCAAGTGATCCTTCTAACTCAGCTTCCTGAAGTGCTGGCATTATAGGCGTGAACCACCACACCTGGCTGTATTTACCATGCTTTCCAGTTTTTTCCCCCCTTCCTTATTCAGGCAGCAAATACTACTACCTTATTTTTGTTTAATGGTTTTCAGTTAAAAAATAGGTTTTCTCATAAGAATTCTGAAAAGTAGATAGGACAGATATATCAACTAGATTTTACTGAGAGAAAATGAAATTCAGCAAAATTAAGTCACTTTCCCAAGGTTGTCAGGTGGCTGAGGAGTAGAGCAGGTAGAATTAACATCTACTGAATAGTACCAAGTATCCACTCAAAATACCACAGTACTTAAAATAAATAATGTATGCTGAGTGAACAGGCTTTCCTGTGACTGGATAGTATGTGTCTCGTAAAGTTTTATATTTAAAAAGGCTGTGAGGAGTGTGGTTTCAAAAAAGTTTTTCATTATTGTTATTTCTTACTGCTTCTTGTTTCTCTTTGCTCTGTTAATTTGGAGTCATGTGAGGAAATTGTGCCATCTCCATCTGCATTATCTATCCCTGTATCCTTTAAAAAGTTTGCTTTTATGCAAATATGCTGTGCCTAATTAGCCCGGTATGGTGTCCGTAGTCCCAGCTACTCAGGAGGCTGAGTTTGGGTAGTAGTCCGAGGCTGCAGGGAGCTGTGATCATGCCATTGCACTCCAGCCTGGGTAACATAGACCCTATCTCTAACAAAACAAATAAGCAAACAAAAAATGCTGAGAGGTTATACAAGTGTGCAATCTTGGGAGCTGCTGACTATTGAGTCCACTCTCCCCTGCTGCCTCCTGCCACAGTGCATCAGTCACCACTTAATTAGGAAGGCCATTTCTTCACATAATGCCTTGTATGTGCTGTGTCAGTGACTGAATCCTACCTGACACCAGGGCTAGGGCTTATTCTAAAAGAGTTTGGAGCCTATTAAAGAGCTCAGGCAAGTGTTAGGGGGATGCTTTTCCTTATCACCTCCCTCATTATACATTGAAGCATTTCCGTTGAGGAATTCTCCTGGCCTCTTGCCTCATTCTTTAGTTAGACTTTCCATGGAGTAGGAGTGACATCTGTTTGATAGGTTTGGGAGAGAGCATTGGTCCCTTCTAGGACCCTTTTTCTTTGGGGCCTGCCTGTCCACAGTGATCTGTAAGATGGTGCATCAATCTGTACAAGGATCTTTGTGATCTACTTTCTATCACATAGCAAGTTTAGCCCCTACAGGAGGAGGCCTGCAGCTTTGGGATGTCAGTTCAATTTGGGGGTGTCAGGGATCCAAACTACTCATTTCAATATGGTTTTGCCAATAACAGATAGTATTTTTATTCTATTTGTCTGACTCTTGTGCCTATTTTTCAGTTGGTTTCTAAAGATGGTAGACCAAAAGATTTGTTATGTATTGGGCCCTTCAGACTCCAACCAAGGCCATTACACAGTTGTAATATGAGTCTCCACAACATAGGTGGTATATTAGTCTGCATAGAATAGACAATGCTACATTAACAAACAAGATACAGAACTCTCAATGACTTAACACAATAAAAGTTTATTTCTCCCTCCTGCCAGAGTCTAGTGTGAATTGATTGGCCCTTCTAACCTTGTAGCTCTGCTATCTAGGATATGTGACTTCTAGGTCCCTGCAACAGGGAAAGAGAAAAGTGGAAGAGACACACTAGCTCATATGTGATACCCAGTACTCTTGCTGAAATTAGACGTGACAGTTATGTCACTCCAAACACTGCAAAGGAGGCTGAGAAACATAGGGGAACACATAGACACTTGGAGGACACAAACTCTCTCTGCTACAAGTGGATTAAGAAAAATTAGGGAAGGTTCAAGGGAGCAGAGTGAGGCACAGAGGGGGTTGAGTGGTACCAAAAGTGTATTTTGCCTATTTCATAGTTTTTCCAAAGCCAGATATTCTGTCTGAAATTTGTCTGTATAATCTCTTCAGAATCCAGTGCTACAAAGCCATCTACAAATGACCTTAATAGGCTGATTGAGGTTTTTCCTGTTAAAAAGTGCATTTTACCTCGGGTCTTCTGGAGACAATATGTTCATTGTTTGGTTGCATAATTTATTGTCTTAATTTTATTATGTGTTATATTAGTAATTCTAGAAGTGAGAATATTGGGTCCAAAGAATGTTTGGATACTTTGAGCCTTTCAGTACTCTTCAAATCATATCAAATATAGCATTGGTTTTTTTTTTTTTTTTTGAGACGGAGTCTTGCTCTGTCGCCCGGACTGGAGTGCAGTGGCCGGATCTCAGCTCACTGCAAGCTCCGCCTCCCGGGTTTACGCCATTCTCCTGCCTCAGCCTCCCGAGTAGCTGGGACTACAGGCGCCCGCCATCTCGCCCGGCTAGATTTTGTATTTTTTAGTAGAGACGGGGTTTCACCGTGTTAGCCAGGATGGTCTCGATCTCCTGACCTCGTGATCTGCCCGTCTCGGCCTCCCAAAGTGCTGGGATTACAGGCTTGAGCCACCGCGCCCGGCCGGCATTGGTTTTAATTCTTCTTTTTTTTCCCCCTCATATGGGATTTGTTTGAGTAGGAGTCATCTAATGTAACCATATTTCTTAAGCATTCTCTTTGAATTAATCAGCTGATATTTGTTAGTGTTTCTTCTAGGAAGAGAACCCCAAATCTTTCAAAGCCTAAAAAGCAATGGGGAACTCCAGACAGGTAAGGCAATATTATATGGCCTTGTTTGTGATGATTGTGTTTATTACATCAAATAGGTAAGTATTATTTATCCATCCACCTCTACTTAATTAGATCCTCTGAACCAATATTATCACCTCATTGTAGTCAGCATGTAAAAAGCTAACCCTTGGTCAGTGGTTCTTAAATTTGGCTGTACATTGGTATCACCTGGGGAACTTTAGTAATGACTGAGTGCTTTCCCCAAAAATCCTGATTTAGTCGATACGGGGTGTGCCATAGACTTTGGGAGTTAAAAGCTCCCCAGATGATTCTATAGGCAGACAGACTTGAGAACCACTGCTCAAGGGTGTGACTCCACACCCCTTTGAAACTTTTTGTGCATTCTCCAAGTCCAGCTTTGCTGCCTGTATCTCTAAGGCTGCTATCACTAATCTTGATACCTCTAAACCTCTTATTAGAGCACACCTGTCCTCTGGGTCTCCAGCAAGCTGGACCCTCAGTCCTTTCATGCTTGGCCAAGGGACTCCTCTTTTTCTTCTTTGGCTCCTAAGTCAAGCTTGAATATTTTTTGGATCTCCTACTGCTTTTTTTTTTGAGGCAGGGTCTCACTGCGTTGCTCAGGCTGGAGCGTAGTGGTGCAATCATGGCTCACTGCAGCCTTGACCTCCCAGGCTGAAGTGATTCTTCCACCTCAGCCTCCTGAGTATCTGGGACCACATGTGCCCAGCTAAAATTTTTTTTGGGAGTCAGGGGTCTCCCTATGTTTCCCAGGCTGGCCTCAAACTCCTGTGCTCAAGTGATACTCCCATCTTGGCCTCCCAAAGTGTTGGGATTACAGACGTGAGCCACCATGCCTGTCCTATTGCTTTTTAAACAAAGTTAATAGACTTTAATTTTTAGAGCAGTTTTGGGTTTACAGAAAAATTGAGCAGAAAGTACAGAGTTCCCATGTTTACCACCGTTCCCCCTAGTTTTCCCTACTACTAACATCTTGCTTTATTTTGGTACAATTGTTAAAATTGATGAGCCAATATTGATATATTGCTACTGATTAAAGTCTGTGGTTTACATTAAGGTTCACTTTTTGTGTTGTGCAGCTTTATGGGTTTGATAAATGCATAATGTATCCACCATTATAGTATCATACAGGATAGTTTCACGGCCCTAAAAATTACCTGTGTTCCAACTATTCGTTTCTTTTCATCTTTCCTCCCTTTCCAAACCCTTGGCCACTGCTAATCTATTTACTGTCTCTATAGTTTTGTCTTTTCTAGAAAGTCATATAGTTGGAAGTGTACAGTATGAAATCGTTCAGATTGGCTTCTTTTACTTAGTAATATGCATTTAAGATACCTCCATTTTTTTTTTTTTTTTTGGCTTGATAGCTCATTTCTTTTTAAGATTATATTCTATTGATGTGGTACTATTTAGTTGTATAGGTGTATCATATCCATATATACCATGGATATAGGTATATCCATTCATCTATTTAAGGGCATCCTGGTTGCTTCCAATATTTGGCAATTATGAATAAAGCTGCTATAAACATTCATGTGCAAGGTTTTTGGTACATATAAGTTTTTAGTAATTTGGGTAAATTGCTGCATAATATGGTAAGAGTATATTTAACTCTGTAAGAAACTGCTAAGCTCTTGTAAGATGACTGTACCATTTTGCATTTTCACAAGCAATGAAGGAGAGTTCCTGTCGCTCCACATCTTTGTCAGCATTTGGTGTTGTCAGTGTTTGGATTTTAGCCATTCTAATAGGTGTGTAGTGGTATCTCATTGTTTTAATTTGCAATTCTCTAATGAACTGATGTTGAGCATATTTGCTTATTTGTGTGAGGTGTTTGTTCAGATCTGCCCATTTTTGCTATTTGTTATTGTTGAGTTTTAAGTGTTCTTTGTATGCTTTGGATGCCACTCCTTTATCAGATATTAGTTTTGCAAATATTGTCTCTCAGTCTATAGTTTAGCTTTTCATTCTCTTAGCGGTGCGTTTCACAAAATAGAAATTTTAATTTTTATGAAGTTCAATTTACTGGTTTTTTCTTTTGTGAATCATGCTTTTGGTGTTGTTTCTAAACTCATTGCTAAACCCAAAGTTACCTGGATTTTCTCCTGTGTGTTTTTCTATAAAACTCCTGAAAGTTTTATATTTTTGTATTTTATGTTTACATCTAGACACATTTTGAGTTAATGTTTATGAAAAGTGCAAGGTCTGTGTCTAGATTATTTACTTTTGCATGTAGATGTCCAGTTGTTCCAGCACTATTTGTTGAAAAGACTATCATTTCCTTTTGTTTTTTGGAGATGGAATTTCACTCTTGTTGTTCAGGCTGGAGTGCAATGGCGCAATCTCGGCTCACTGCAACCTCTGCCTCCCGGGTTCAAGCGATTCTCCTGCCTCAGCCTCCCGAGTAGCTGGGATTACAGGCAGGCACCACCATGCCTGGCTAATTTTGTATTTTTAGTAGAGATGGGGTTTCTCCATGTTGGTTAGGGCTGGTCTCGAACTCCTGACCTCAGGTGATCTGCCCACCTCAGCCTCCCAGAGTGCTGGGATTACAGGTGTGAGCCACCACACCTGGGTGAGACTATCCTTTCTTGATCGGATTGCCTTCAGTCCGTTAGCTGTATTTGTGTGGATCTACTTATAGGATCTGTATTTTATCCCACTCATCTGTCTCTTCTTTCACCAATACCACACTGCCTCGATTACTATAGCTTTATAAGTCTTGAAGTAAGATAGTGTTAGTCCTCTGACTTTGTTCTTGAATATTATGTTGACTGTTCTGGGTCTTTTGTCTTTCTATATAAACTATAGAATCAGTTTGTCAATATCCATGAAGTAACTTGCTGGGATTTTTACTGGAATTGCTTTGAATGTATAAACCAAGTTGGGAATAATTGATATCTTAATATTGATTCTTCCTATCCATGAATATTGAATACCTATCAATATTTATAACTCCTTTTTGATTCTTTCATCAGAGTTTTGTAGCTTTCCTCTTGTAGATTTTATATGTATTTTGTTAGAATTATGCTTATGTATTCAATTTTTTCCACAATGCTAATGTAAATAGCATTCTGTTTTTTATTTCAAATTCCAATTGTTCCTTGTTAGCATATTAAAAAATCAGTAAACTTTTGTATATTAATGCTGCATCTTGCAACTTTGCTATACTCTGAAGACTAAGTTTTAAGAGGCTTAAAACTAAAAATATAGTATGCATTAAATTCTCTCTTACCCATGGATAGGAACACACACATATATATTGAGTAGAGGTATACACTGATAGGAGATACGTTAATGAATATTACTAGAACTGTCAAAATTTTGGATCACTCAACCCACCCTATTTGAAACCAATAGAAAAATTGGAGACATTATTTGATTAGGGAATAAAGTTTAGAAAAGTTAAGTAACTTACCCAATTCAACTTGGATTTGAATCTACATCCGTTGACCACAAAGCCCATTTCTTTCCATTATATCACCCTGTCTATTTTAGAAAGGCACAGTTCCTTTGATGGCATGGAATACCAGAGGCAAGAAGATAATTTGGGGCTATTGAAATAATGTAGGAGAGAAATAATGATAGCCTATCCGAAAACATTGGCCTTAAAAGTTGAGACAAAGGTTAGAGTCAAAACATAGATGGACAGGACCTAGAGACAAATGAATTGTAGAAGTCTGAGGAAGGAGTAAAATATGATTTCTAGTTTTGTGTCTTTAGAAATAAGGTAGAGAATACTATTATAACTGTGAGAGAAAATACAAGAGGGGGATAGGTTTAGGAGGCAGATACATTAGATCATGCAGATGATTTTGAGACATTCAATAAGTATCTGGAAATATGGATTTAGCACTCAGGAGACTACTTGAGAATAACTGGAGAGACTTATTCGGGAATTGTGTTTAGTACTAATAAAATAATATTGAGGATGGGCGCAGTGGCTCACGCCTGTAATCCCAGCACTCTGGGAGGTTGGGATGGGTGGATCACTTGAGGTCAAGAGTTTGAGAAAGCCTGGCTAACATGGCGAAACCCCATCTCTACTAAAAATACAAAAATTAGCCAGGTGTGGTGGCACGCACCTGTAATTCCAGCTACTTGAGATAGGTTGCAGCAGGAGGATTGCTTGAACCTGGGAGGTGGCAGTTGCAGTGAGCTGAGATTGCGCCACTGCAATCCAGCCTGGGTGACTGAGAGACTCCATCTCTAAATAATAATAATAATAACAATAATATTGAAGAGATTGGAAGCCTGGAGCACATGCCATTGTTTGAGTTGTGAAAGAAATGCTACCTAAAGAAACAGAGAGAGGCGAGGCATGGTGGCTCATGCCTGTAATTCCAGCACTTTGAGAGGCAAGGCGGGTGGATCACTTGAGGTCAGAAGTTTGAGACCAGCCTGGCCAACGTGATGAAACCCTGTCTCTAATAAAAATACAAAAATTAGCCAGGCATGGTGGCACGTACCTGTAGTCCCAACTATTTGAGAGGCTGAAGCAGAATCGCTTAAGCCTGGGAGGCTGAGGTTGCAGTGAGCTGAGATCATGTCACTGCACTCCAGCACAGGTGACAGAGGTGACAGAGGGAGACTGTCTCAAAAAAAAAAAAAAAAGAAAGAAACAAAAAAGAAACAGAGGAAGCTGCTAGAAGAGAACCAAGAAAGAGAGAGTCTCAAAGGCCAATGAAGAAAATTATTAAAAGAAAGATGGATTCTATGAGGAAACATTACAAGAATTTGTGGTTGGCTAGACTAGACTGGCAAAGAAAGTTTGAAGACTGATTTCTAAATTCAAAAAGTCCATAAAGCATTTTAAAGAGATAAAAGCTAAATAAGTATTTGTTATGATGGGAGAGATTATAAGAATTTCAGAACAGGCCGGGCACGGTGGCTCACGCCTGTAATCCCAGCACTTTGGGAGGCCGAGGTGGGCGGATCACAAGGTCAGGAGATCGAGACCACGGTGAAACCCCGTCTCTACTAAAAATACAAAAAATTAGTCGGGCATGGTGGTGGCGGCCTACCTCGGGGCTGAGGCAGGAGAATGGCGGAACCCGGGAGGCCGGAGGCTTGCCCAAGTGAGCTGAGATCCGGCACTGCACTCCAGCCCTGGGGGCGACAGAGTGAGACTCCGTCTCAAAAAAAAAAAAAAAAAAAAAAATTTCAGAACAGTACAACTCTGGAAATGGACTGATGAGAGCTGTTTTGTGTTTTCTAAATCTGGAAATCTGAAACAGACTAGAGTTTTAGCTGTACAGAATGGGGTGATTGAACACTGAACCCCCCAGAATCCTTCTAGTTCCATTATTCTAGAATTCTGTGGGTAATTGTGATGGTGTCAGACTTGTTTCTGTGTTTCATGGATCCATCAGACAGGTGTGGTATGGATAAAGATCCTATACTCTGTGGTCAAGTCCTAGATATGGACCATAGAAGATTACATTTTTATTTTCTTGATATTACTAGCCATGTAACTGCTAAACAGGTAATTTCTAAAATGCTGGCAGTACAGTGGTACATTATCTGTATACAATACGCTACTTTAGCCTGTTGGTTAGCCTCCCTGCTTCCTGATGAAGTTTACCTCCAAATTTTTCTTTTTTTCTTTCTTTTTGAGATGGAGTTTCCTCTCGTCACCCAGGCCGGAGTGCAGTAGTGCGTTCTTGGCTCACTGCAACCTCCACCTCTTAGTTTCAAGTGATTCTTCCGCCTCAGCCTCCTGAGTAGCTGGGATTACAGGCATCCACCATCATGCCCAGCTAATTTTTGTACTTTTGTAGAGACAGGGTTTTACCACATTGGCCAGGCTAGTCTCGAACTCCTGACCTCAGGTGATCCACCCGCCTCCGCCTCCCAAAGTGTTGGGATTACAGGCGTGAGCCACCACGCCCAGCCACCAAATTTTTCTTGACTGTGGAGTCTCTGCTCTTTCTCATCCCACTGGTCTTTTCCTTCTAACTTACTTTAAACCAAATATCCTGCTTTGTATATTATCCTCAATGCCTTCCTTCATACTCTGTTTTCTAGTTCTTGTGGCCAAAATTTTTGTTTTATTTTTTAAAAAATATATTGTGGGTACAGAGTAAGTTTATGTATTTACTTGTGGCCAAAATTTTTAAGCAGCTATAATCTCATGAGGGTTCAGTTCTTGGAGGGCATCATTCGGACCATATTTTATGCACTTAATTTCATTGTTGTTTCTAAGGTAATTTTTGCTCTGAATTTGAAACTGGGTGCAAACCCAATATATATATATACACATCACCTCAGCTTCCTAATCCCTGACTCTTCTAGCCTCTCTCCATCTGAGCTATTATATTTACCCCTATCCAAAGACATGTTTTTCACTCTGTTATAACCACTGATAATGGCCTGGCCAAATCCTATTGTCTTTTGATTTTTTTCAGAGCTCATCCTTTTATGATACCTAGGTTATATTTGATGCTTTTTAATATATTTTATTGTTGATCAAAATATATTTGGTTTGATATATTTTATGCATCCTTCTCTCAAACTCTTCCCCTCTTTGACTTCTATTACGTGGTTCTCTCACCTCTACCCACTACTTCTTTCTTTTTTTTGAGATGGAATCTCACTCTGTCACCCAGGCTGGAGTGGAGTGGTGTGATCTTGGCTCACTGCAGCCTCCACCTCCTGGGTTCAAGGGATTCTCCTGCTTCAGCCTCCCAAGTAGCCGGGATTATAGGCATGTGCCACCATGCCTGGCTAATTTTTGTATTTTTAGTAGAGAAAAGGTTTCACCATGTTGGCCAAGCTGGTCTCGAACTCCTGACCTCAGGTGATCTGCCCGCCTTGGCCTCCCAAAGTGCTGGGATTACAGGTGTGAGTCACTGCACCCAGCCTGCCCACTGCTTCTTTCTTTGGGAGCCTAGTTACTGTCTTCCCTATGTGGATCTCCCTCCTCTGGCCCTCTTCACTTGAGGCCTAAACATCAGCATTTGCTTTTTATTCTGCCTGTGGTTATTCTCTCCTCTCTAATATGTGTTGCATGTCACCATCAGGTGAGTCCCCAGTTTTCACCATTCATTCATTCATCGAACCACTATGTGATTTTTCTTGTAGTTTTTTTTTTTTTTTGACAGAGTCTCACTCTGCCACCCAGGCTGGAGTCAGTGGTACTATCTTGGCTAACTGTAACCTCCACCTCCCAGATTCAAGCAATTCTCCTGCCTCAGCCTCCCAAGTAACTGGGATTACAGGTGCATGCCACCATGCCCGGCTAATTTTTGTATTTTTAGTAGAGACGGGGTTTCACCATGTTGGCCAGGTTGGTCTTGAACTCCTGATCTCAAATAATCCACCTCCTTTGGCTTCCCCAAGTGCTGGGATTACAGGAGTGAGCCACTGCACCCGGCCTTTCTTGTGATTTTTAAAAAAATTTATCTCATATACAAGGAATTAGCATGGTTTCTTTCACTGGGTAGCTGCCTCACATAATCCATTCAAGGAAGATCACTTAGTCAATTTAACAAAACCGATATCCTTTGCATACTGACGGAAACATTGACAGTATGTATGGAGGCCATATTTCCACATCAGGCCGTGCTGGCTTGAACAGACTCGATGAGAGCAAGATCCCTGCCCAAATTTTTGCAGGTGGCTCCGGCAGAGTTTGATGAGACAAAAGGCCATCAAACAATATTGAGTACCACTTCTGTACAACACTAAACTATGCAAGGAAAAATCCCCAAAAGACTAAGACATGATCTGAAAGAATAGATAGGCTGGAGAGGCAGACACTCTTGACTTGATCAAGTTTGCGTTTAGAAAGATCACTCAGGCAGTGGTGTAGAGAAAGGCGTGGACATAATGGGAGTATGGACAAAAGAAGGAACAGTGGGGATGAGGAGAGATGGACAGATTTGAGCCATATTTAGAAAATGGATTGGGAGGTCGAGGCGGGAGGATCACGAGGTCAGGAGATCAAGACCATCCTGGCTAACACAGTGAAACCCCGTGTCTACTAAAAATACAAAAAAAATTAGCCGGGCATGGTGGCAGGCACCTGTAGTCCCAGCTACTCGGGAGGCTGAGGCAAGAGAATGACGTGAACCCAGGAAGCGGAACTTGCAGTGAGCCGAGACCGCGCCACTGCACTCCAGCCTGGGAGACAGAGCCAGACTCCATCTCAAAAAAAAAAAAAAGAAACAAAAAGAAAATGGAATCAGTAGAAGGTAGGGAGCAGGGATATTAATTATTGTTTCTAATAATAATTCCGACTGATGTTTACAGAGCAGAGAAAGAAACATTATATCTAAAAATATAAGCAAAGCTGAAAAAAGAAAACCAGGGGTCTTTTTAAAGGGTTGACTCAATCAGTTGGCCAAATTTAATTATGTGTGAAGTCATAACAAGTGTACGGAGGTTTTTTTTTTTTTTTTTTTTTTTTTTTGAGACAGGGTCTTGCTCTGTCACACTGGCTGGAGTGCAGTGGTTTGACTGATCTTGGCTTATTGCAGCCTCAACCTCTCAGGCTCAAGCAATCTTCCCACCTCAGCCTCCAAAGTAGTTGGGACTACAGATGCTGCCACCATTGCTGGCTAGTTTTTTGATATTTTTTTGTAGAGACTAGGTTTCACCATGTAGCCCAGGCTGGTCTCTAACTCCTGGGCTCAAGTGATCCTCCTTCCTCCTGCCTCAGCCTCTCGAAGTGCTGGGATTACAGGCGTGAGCTACCACGCCTGGCCTCTATCTTTTTCTTACTCCTCCATCTCAAGGCCTTCTCCTGCCCTCCTTACCCATTTCAGCAATGCTGCTTAATTACCTCCCAATGTGACATTCTACTTCCCCCTAAATATTCCTGGTTCAAGCCTTGGTCATTTCCATTTCCCATTGTTATCCCAACGTGGAATGTACCTCATTTCTGGCAATCTGTGCTTTTTTCTTTCTTCCATGAAGCCTTTTCAGGTTAATTCCTTAATGATTTCTCCTTTTCTGTTCATCCCATGTTCAGTAATCCTCCCAATTTCACAGGGCTGTTGAGACTAAATGAACTGATATCTGTAAAGTACTTAGCACAATGCCTGGCAAAGGTTAAGTATTCCACAAATTATAGCTATTAATACCATTCTGTTACTATTTTATTTTCTAACCACCCGGTACAGGACTTCACCCAAAACAGGAGGCTAGTGTAGATAGTTAGAATGCTCATTTTATGCCAACCTGAGTATAAACCACAAGGTTTACTTGATGGCAGAAACAGAACTATCTCTAGTAGGTTCATTTTTGGTCACCTCATTTTAAGAAATAGGTTAAACAGTAATAGTTTAACTTCCATAAATATATTCATTTCAGATCCTTGGAAATAATAAAATTCTGTGATACAGTTCTTAAAATGAAGTAAAGTCAGTATAAAAGCCATCAAGAGCCATTTCTGGCCAGGCGCGGTGGCTCACACCTGTAATCCTAGCACTTTGGGAGGTCAAGGCAGGTGGATCACTTGAAGTCAGGAGTTTGAGACCAGCCTGGCTAACATGGTGAAACCCTGTCTCTACTAAAAAATTAGCCAGGTGTGGTGGCGCGTGCCTGTAATCCTAGCTACTCGGGAGGCTGAGGCATGAGAATCACTTGAATCCGGGAGGCAGAGGTTGCAGTGAGCCGAGATCGAGCCGCTGCACTCCACTCCAGCCTGGGCAACAGAGCGAGACTCTGTCTCAAAGAAAAAAAGAGTCAATTTTTAGATTTTCCTTATCAATCAATTTTTTTTACCATTTTATTTGTATGTTTCTTAACAGAAAACTGTTTTGGGGAAATCAAGTTCCTATTCGCCCTGTTACCCAGAGTGCTTTGAAGGCTCAGCTGACCAAAAGACTTGAGAACCTTGCCCAGCCCAAGGAAGTTTCCTGCCTCTATGTACCTAACAGGTTAGTGTCTGTGTGTTATCATGTTACTTTATCAGAAGGTTTTTTTGTTGTTGTTTTTTGTTTTTGAGATGGAATCTCAGACTGTCACCCAGGCTGGAGTGCAATGGCATGATCTTGGCTCATTGCAACCTCCACCTCCCAGGTTCACGTGATTCTCCTGCCTCAGCCTCCCAAGTAGCTGGGATTACAGTCACACACCACACCAGCCTAATTTTTTGTATTTTTAGTAGAGACAGGGTTTCACTATGTTGGCCAGACTGGTCTCGAACTCCTGACATTGTGATCTGTTTGCCCTGGCCTCCGAAAGTGTTGGGATTACAGGCGTGAGGCACTGCGCCCAGCCTTTATCCCGAGTTCTTAGGGAAAATGGGCATAGAACTTTTATCTAAAAGCCACAAATTGTTCAACGTGCAGTCAGAATTCACTGAGAATTAGGGATTCTATATCTGTTTCCAATCTGATGCTACAAGTAAGCTTTTCCAGAGCAAAATCTAGTATTTAACTATTGCAGACTTGTAATATATTATAATGCTTTGGTTTATGAGGATTAAAAAAATAATAAAGTGAAGGTGTTATACAAGGATACTTCCAGAGTTAGGAAGATATCTCTTCAAGATATCTTTGAAGAATTCTACAGAAGCCATTACTTTTTCAAGTTAGGGTCTCCAATTTTAGAATTAAAGACACTGTAGAAGTTCAGGGGATACTGAAATCACCTGTTGCGACTCTTGCCGAGGACTGGCCACTCCCTTCTCTAAGTTCTCCTCCTCTTGGCTTCAGTGATACTCTCCGCCCTGGCTTCCCTCCCATCTTCTTCACCTTGCCCTCTCAATATCCTTTGTGGGTTTCTGTTTCTTTGCCATTGTTGCCCAGTGTCTTGTCCCTGGATTCTTTCTCTTCCTGCTCTAAACTCTTCCCAAAGGTGGAGTTGTCCTCATAGGAATTTTGCTTCCATTCTTGTGGTGGTGACCTCCAACTCCTGTTCCCAGCCTAAACCTCTCTCCTGTCTCAGAATTATTGACTTCCCCTGTAAGAAAGTGCTACAGGAATCTCCAACTCAACATGTTTGTATCGTTGTTTTTTTTTTTAAATTGAGATGTTGTCTTGCTATGTTGCCCAGGCTGGTCTCGAACTCCTGGGCTTAAGCAGTCTTTCTTCCTTAGCCTTCCAAAGTGCTGGAATTACAGATGTGAGCCACTGTACCTGGCCAGCATATTTGAAACTGAATTACTTTTTATCTTTTTGGAGACAGAGTCTTGCTCTGTTACCCAGGCTGGAGTGCAGTGGCCTGATCTCGACTTACTGCAACCTCCACCTCCTGGGTTCAAGTAATTCTCTTGCCTCAGCCTCCGCAGTAGCTGGGATTACAGGTGTGAACCACCATGCCCAGCTACTTTTTGTATTTTTAGTAGAGAGGGAGTCTTGCCATGTTGGCCAGGCTAGACTCAAACTCCTGGTTTCAAGTGAGCCACCCACCTGGGCCTCTCAAAGTGCTGGGATTACACACATGAGCCATCACGCCTCGCCAGACCTGCTTTTTAATCTAATGTTGAGGTGGATATTTGCTTCAGAATGATATTTACAGGCTACAATCATTGGTGTATTTGTTTACTTGTAAAAGTTTATTCAAGAAGATGAATTCAATAATATTTTCAAATTTCTTAGTGAAGATCACTTCATTTTTTTTTAACACAAGAATACCAGTTGTACATGATTAATTTTATCTTCTTTCTAGAAAATACAGAAATGATCTTTGCATGTTTGGTGACATTTTATCATTATGTTTGGTGGCATGTTACTATTAAATTTAATTCAGCAAATATTTTACTACAACAGAATACCTGAGGCTGGGTAATTTACAAAGAGAACAGGTTTTAGCTCACGGTTCTATAAACAGAGAAGTATAAGAAGCATGGCGCTGGCATCTGCTCGGCTTTTGGTGAGGGCTTTTCATGCTACTTCATAACATGAAGAAGAAAATCAAAGGGAAAGCAGACATGTACAAAGAGGGAAAACCAAGGGGCATCTGGTTTCATAACAACCCATTCTCATGGGCACATTCCTGTCAAAACTAATCCCGGCTCAAGAGAGTGAGAACTCACTCACTACCAAGAATGGCACCAAACCATTCATGAAGCATCCGTCCCCATGACCCAACACCTCCCATTAGGCCTCAACTCCCAACACCACCAAACTGGGAATCAAATGTCTTCTTCTTTTTTTTTTTTTTTTTTTTGAGATGGAGTCTTGCTCTGTCGCCCAGGCTGGAGTGCAGTGGCGCAATCTTGGCTCACTGCAACCTCCGCCTGTGGGTTCAAGCGATTCTCCTGCTTCAGCCTCCAGAGTAGCTGGGATTACAGGTGCCCACCACCTCGCCCAGCTAATTTTTGTATTTTTAGTAGAGACGGGGTTTCATCATGTTGGCCAGGCTGGTCTCGAACTCCTGACCTCAGGTAATCTGCTTGCCTTGGCCTCCCAAAGTACTGGGATTACAGGCATGAGCCACCGCACCCGGCCTGGGAATTAAATTTCGGCATGAGCTTTGGTGGAGGCAAACAAACATATCCAAATTATAGCACAGGGGCAAAGGCAAATAAGACACTATTACTGCTTTTAAGGAGTTTATCATCTATTATGGGGGATATACAAGGTAGATTAAAGTAATAACTAAGAAGCCTTTGGAGTTCAATAAAGAAGAGATTATATTTACTTGGGAGGGATCAAGGAGGAGAAAAAAGCTGAATTTTTCCTTTCCCTAGTCTATCTTCCTAAAAGTATCCTAAATTTTCTTATGATTTCTTCCAGAAAAAATAAATAAAATTATGCA
Organism: Rhinopithecus bieti; assembly: GCF_001698545.2. Taxonomy (NCBI): domain Eukaryota; kingdom Metazoa; phylum Chordata; class Mammalia; order Primates; family Cercopithecidae; genus Rhinopithecus; species Rhinopithecus bieti. Next base: position 908,382 of record NW_016813959.1, on the reverse strand, counting down.
TATATGTATCTTTTGCCCTTTAAAAAAAAAAATGCAAAAGGAATCTTTCGTGTGTGTGTGTGTTTATATGTGGTTTATTTCTGGTAAAATCCTTGATCTTCTCTCCTTTAAAATGTGTTCCCCAGACTTGAGCCATCAATATATTATCTTCACAAGCTGCCATATTTGTGTACCATTAAATTATTTATTCAGTATTTGTATTTAAACGACATGTGTCTAGTAAAACTCTTAAAATACCACTCATTCCCTCTAAATTCACTCAAGTGCTACCTAAAACCATTTGGAATACCATTTGCAGTATGTGTGCAACACATTTGCTTCATATTATTTTAGACTTTTCCCTTATATCTTTATTTTACTTAATTCTGTACTGTATAATAAGAATATATTTTAAAAGGCAACAAAAATCTACTGTAGGCTTACAACTCAGAGAAACTATTTTGTCATATTCTAGTCTTTTTTTTTTTTTACTATGGATGTATTTACATATATAGCCTACTTAAAGAGTTAGAGATAATAAATATATAATTTATATAGTGCTTTTGCACTTAAAATCTTTCTAAACGTTTCTTTTAAGGAAGAGTAGATAATTTATTAAGCAGGTAATTCTTCTATTGTTAGAGATACAGTATATTTCCAATTTTTATAGCATATGTAACATTGTTGTGAATGAACTTGTTCGTGCATGAAATTCTCATGAATTTTAAATTATATACATGGACTTGATTGCATGAGTTAATTACTGCATCTAAAGCTAAGAGTGTTGTTAAGGCTTTTTTTTTTTTCTTTTTTTTCTTTTTTTGGAGGCTGGAGTGCAGTGGTGTGATCTTGGCTCACTGCAACCTCTGCCTCCTGGGTTCAAGAGATTCTCCTGCCTCAGCCTCCTGAGAAGCTAGGACTACAAGCACATGCCACCATGCCTGGCTAATATTTTTTCTTTTTTTTTTTTTATCGTATATTTAGTAGAGACAGAGTTTCACCATGTTGGCCAGGCTGGTCTCGAACTTCTGACCTCATAGGATCTGCCTGCCTCGGCCTCCCAAAGTGCTGGGATTACAGGTGCGAGCCACCGCGCCTGGCCTGCTGTTGAGGCTTTTGATGCTCGAATTTGCTTTCAGTGCTTGCTGGTTGAATGATTAAAGCTTTCTGCTAAGTTAGCTCTCTGAGGAAAGACTGTTGGGGGAGGGGAAGGAGATGGGTACAGGCAGTGAGGGAGCTTAAAGTAACAAGAAAAGGATGAAGATACTATTATTTACCTGAAGTCTGGTTTTAGATAAAATACTAGTTTAAGGTGGCCATTTCTCTATCTCTTTCAATATATAACTTTAATAAAAAGTTAACAAACTTTTGCTGGAAAGGGCCAGATAGTAAAGTTAGCCACACAGTCTTTGTTGCAACTACCCAGCTCTACCATTATAGCACCAGAGCATCCATAGACATTATGTACATTAAACATGTATGTGATGCAATACAACTTTAGAATTCTTGGATCTATGTCTATGAGGGATGTTGGTTTGTAGTTTTCTTGTATTGTTCTTGTCTGGTTTTGGTATTATGGTAATGGTGTCCTCATAGAATCACTTGGAGAGTATATAGACTTGGTATTTATTGGTATTTATATAGTGGAATTCTCCAATGAAGTCATGTGGGCCTGGAGTATTTTGGTAAGAAGGTTTTTAAACTATAAATTTATTTTATAGATACAGGGCTATTCAGATGACCTATTTCTTTCTGAGTCAGCATTGGCAGTGTGTGTCTTTCAGATAATTTAATTTCGTTGAAGCCGCAATCTGTGGATTTTTTTTTGTTTGTTTGTTTTTGAGACGTAGTTTCCCTCTGTCACCCAGACTGGAGTGCAGTGGCATGATGTCTGCTCACTGCAATCTCCACCTCCCAGTCTCAGGTGAACCTCCTACCTCAGCCTCCCAAGTAGCTGGGACTACAGGCATGGCATGCACCACCATGGCCAGGCTAATTCTTTGTATTTTTAGTAGAGAGGGAGTTTCACCATGTTGATCTGGCTGGTCTTGAACTCCTGACCTCAAGTGATCCACCCACCTCGGCCTCCCAAAATGCTGGGATTACAAGCATGAGCCACTGCACCCAGCTCATTTATTAATTTCATCTGTTTTAAAATTTATTGGCATAAAGTTGTTCATATATTTTCTTACTTTTGATAGCTATCCAACCTTCTGTGATGATCCCCCCAACCCCTCATTTCTGGTATTAGTAGGTTGTGGCTTCTCTCTTTTTTTGCTGACATTCTGGCTAGAGATCTATCAGTTTTTGGTTCCATTGATTTTCTCCATTATTTTACTGCTTTTTATTTCATTGATTTCTCCTCTGGTCTTTATTACTTCCTTTTTTCTGCTTTTTTATTTTATATGCTTTTCTTTTTCTAGTTTCTTATGGTGGAAACTGAGATCGTTGACTTGAGACTTTTCTTATTTTTTCTAATATAGTCATTAGTGGGGTGCATTTTCCTCTAAGTATTATTTTAGATGCATTCCACAAATGTTGATATACTGTGCCTTCATTTTCATTTAGTTGAAAATACTTTCTAATACTCTTTTTGATATCATGTTTCAGCCATGGATATCAGATGTATATTATTTAGTTTTCAAAACATATGGGGGATTTTCCAGATGTCTTCCTATTGATTTCTAATTTAATACCACTATGGGTAAAGAACATATTTTGCATTATTCTAGTCCTTTTGAAACTTCTTTTATGTCCCAGAATATGATCTATCTTGATAAATGTTCGATGTGCACTTGCAAAGAATGTGTATTTTGCTCTAATGGGTAAAGTGTTCTATAAATGTCACTTAGGCCAAGTTGGTTGGTAGTCTTGTCCAAGTTTTCTACACCCTTACTGATATTCTGTTTACTTACTTGTTCTATCAGTTATCATGATGGAATATTGAAATTTCTGACCATAATTGTGGATTTGTCTATTTCTCCTTGCAATTCTATTGGTTTTTACTTTATGTACTCTAAGCTCTGTTATTAAATGCATAAAACTTCAGAATTACAGTTGAGCATCCCTAATAAAAAAATCTGAAATCCTAAATGCTCCAAATCCAAAACATTTTCCGTGTTGACATGACTGGAAAGTTACACGCCTGACATCGTGTGATGGGTCACGGTCAAAACACAAGCACACAACACATAGTTTATTCATCATCCATAAGGGAAAGTAGACGCAGTCCCCTTTCTGCAGTCTCATGCAAGGAGATCCATGAAAGTTAATCAAATGGTTCAGTGTATACAAACTTTGTTTCAGGTAGAAAATTATTTAAAATATTCTATAAAATTACCCTCAGGCTATATGTATTAGGTAGATTTGAAACAAATGAATTTTGTGTTTAGACTTGGGACTCTTTCCAAGATATCTCATTATGCATATACGTATTTATTCCTCAATCCAAAAAATTAAAAATCTGAAACACTTCTAGTCCCAAGCATTTTGAATAAGGGATACAGTGAACTCCTTTATTATTACAAATTGACCCTTTTTATCATTGGTAACATATGTTTTACTCTGAAGTCTACTTTGTCTGTTGTGAATACATCTATGCCAGCTTTCTCTTCATTATTGTTAGCATGACATATATTTTTTATCCATTTGCTTTTAACCTATTTGTGTCTTTACAAGTACATTTGTTATAGGCAAATTGTTGGGTTTTTTATCCAATCTGATAATCTCTGTTTTTAAATTGAGGTATTTCGATCATTTACATTTACTGTGGTTACTAATATGTTCAGATTTAAAGCTACCAACTTGCTGTTGTTTTCTGTTTAGTCCATCTTTCTTTCGTTCCCCTTTCCCCTCTTTGTTGCCTTCTTATGTATGTATGTATGTATGTATGTATGTATGTATGTATGTATTCGAGATGGAGTTTTGCTTTTGTTGCTCAGGCTGAACTGCCATGGCACAATCTCGGCTCACTGCAACCTTTGCCTTCCGGGTTCAAGCAAGTCTCCTGCCTCGCCTACCGAGTAGCTGGGATTACAGGTGCCCACAGGTGCCTGGCTAAATTTTGTAGTTTTAGTAGAAACAGGGTTTCACCATGTTGGCCAGGCTGGTCTTGAACTCCTGACCTCGTGATCCACCTGCCTTGGCCTCCCAAAGTGCTGGGATTACAGGCATTAGCCACTGTGCCTGGCCTGTTGCCTTCTTTTAAATCAATTGATTTTTTATTATTCCAATTTATTTTCTTTGTTGGTTTATTCACTATAAATTTTTTGTTTGTTTTTTAGTAGTTACTTTACAACTTATAATGTACATCTTCAACTTATCACAGTCTTTCTATCTTTAATTAATTAATTAATTAATTTTTTATTATGCTTTAAGATCTAGGGTACATGTGCACAATGTGCAGGTTTGTTACATGTGTATACATGTGCCATGTTGGTGTGCTGCACCCATTAACTCGTCATTTACATTAGGTATATCTCCTAATGCTATCTCTCCCCTCTCCTCCGACCCCATGACAGGCCCCGGTGTGTGATGTTCCCTTCCTGTGTCCACGTGCATTGTTCAATTGCCACGCTATGAGTGGGAGAACATGCGTGTTTGGTTTTCTGTTCTGCGATAGTTGCTGAGAATGATGGTTTCCAGCTGCATCCATGTCCCTACAAAGGACATGAACTCATCCTTTTTATGGCTGCATAGTATTCCATGGTGTATATGTCCACATTTTTTAATCCATCTGGTCATGATGGACATGTTGGGTTGATTCCAAGTCTTGCTATTGTGAATAGTGCTGCAGTAACATACGTGTGCATGGGTCTTTTATAGCAGCATGACTTATAATCCTTTGGTATATACCCATTAGGGGATGGCTGAGTCAAATGGTATTTCAGGTCAGATCCTTGAGGTAATCGCATACTGTCTCCACAATGGTGAACAGTTTACCGTCCCACCACAGTGTAAAAGTGTCCTATTTCTCCACATCCTCTCCAGCACCTGTTTCCTGACGATTTTATGATCGCCATTCTGACTGGTGTGAGATGGTATCTCATTGTGGTTTTGATTTGCGATTTCTCTGGTGTGGAGTGATGATGAGCATTTTTCATGTTCACTGTTTGGCTGGCATAAATGTCTTCTTGTGAGAAAGTGACTGTTCATATCCTTTGCCTACTTTTTGATGGCGTTGTTTGTTTTATTCTTGTAAATTGTTTGAGTTCCCTTTGTAGGTTCAGATATTAGCCTTTGTCAGATGAGTAGATTGCAAAAAATTTTCTCTCCATTCTGTAGGTTGCCTGTTCACATTCTGATGGTAGTTTCTTTGGCGTGCAGAAGCCTTTAGTTTAAATAGATCCTTTTGTCAATTTTGGCTTTTGTGCCATTGCTTTTGGTGTTTTAACATGAGTCCTTCCCATGCCATATGGCCCGTGAAGTATTTGAGGTTTTTCTTCTAGGTTTTTATGGTTTATTAGGTCTACATTTAAGTCTCAATCCATCTTGAATTATTTTTGATACAGGTAGTAAGGAAGGGATCAGTTTCAGCTTTCTACATATGGCAGCCAGTTTTCCCAGCACCATATAATTAAATAGGGAATCCCTTTCTCCATTCTATGCTTTTTCAGGTTGTCAAGTACAAGATGGTTGTAGATGTGGGTTTATTTCTGAGGACCTCTGTTCGTTCCATTGGCATATCTCCTGTTTTGGGTACCAGTACATGCCTGTTTTGGTTACTGGTAGCTTGTAGTATAGTTTGAATCAGGTAGCTTGATGCCTCCAGCTTTGTTCTTTTGGCTTAGGATTGATCTGGCAAGTGGCTCCTTTTTGGTTCCATATGAACTTAAAGTATTTTTTCCAGTTCCTGTGAGAAAGTCAATTGGTAGCTTAATGGGGATGGCATTGAATCTATAGATTACTTGGCAGTAGGCATTTCAGATATTGATTCTTTCCTATCATGAGCATGGATTGTTTCTTCCATTTGTTGTTCCACTCTTTTATTTTATTGAGCAGTGGTTGTAGTCCTCCTTGAAGAGGTCCTTCACATCCCTTGAAGTGGATTCTAGGTTGTTTTTGTTTTGTTTTTTGTTTTGTTGAGTCAGAGTCTTCGCCGTAGCCCAGGCTGAGTGCATGCCATGATCTTGGGCTCACTGCAAACTCTGCCTCCTAGTCACAGCCATTCTACTGCCTCACCTCTCAAGTAGCTGAAGACTACAGGACCCCGCCACCATGCCCAGCTAATTTTTTTTTGGTGTATTTTTTAGTAGAGAGGAGTGTCAATTATGTTAGCCAGGATGATTCCTGACTTCACGTCCACTGCTCGGCCTCCCAAAGTGCTTGGGATACAGGCGTGCAGCCACTGCCCTGGCCAGGTTTTTGTTTCTCTTTGAAAGCAAATGGAATGGAGTTCACGTCATGATTTGCTCTCTGTTTGTCTGTTACTGTTATAAGAATGCTGTGATGTTTTGCACATTGGATTTTGTATCCTGAGACTCTTGCTGAAGTTGCTTATCAGTTTAAGGAGATTTTGGGCTGAACATGGGTTTTCTAAATATACAAAATGTCATCGCAAACAGGGACAATTTGAAACTGCTCTTTTCCAATGAAATACCCTTATTTCTTTATCCTGGCCTGATTGCCCTAGCCCAGAACTTCCAACACTATGTTGAATAGGATGGTGATAGGCATCCCTGTCTTGTGCCAGTTTTTCAAAAGGAATTCTTTCCCAGCTTTTGCCCATCTCAACGAGAACTTGCCTGTGGTTTGTCATCAAATAGCCTTATTATTTTGAGAATATGTCCATCATACCAGAGATTTATTGAGTGTTTTAGCATGAAAGCTGTGAATTTTGTCAAAGGCCTTTCTGCAACTATTGAAGCGGATAATCTATGTGGTTTCGTTCTTGGTTGTTTATATGCTGGAATTAAACGTACTTGATTGGTATGTTGAACAGCCTTAGCATGCCCAGGGATGAAGCCCCTGATCATGGTGGATAAGCTTTTTGATATGCTGCTGGATCAGTTGCCAGTATTTTATGAGGAATTTTTGCATCGATGTCCATCCAGGGATATTGGTCTAAAATTCTCTTTTTGTTGGTGTCACTGGCCAGCGTTGGTATCGAGATGATAGTTGGGCCCTCATCAAAAGAGTTAGGTGAGGATCCCTCTTTTCTATTGACTTGGAATAGTTTCAGAGGAATGGTACGGCACTCTCCTTGTAGCCTCTGGTAGAATCAGCGCCTGGAATCCCATGTGGTCCTGGACTTTTTTTGGTTGGTAGGCTATTGATTACTGCCTCCGTTTCAGACCCTGTTATTGGTGTATTCAGAGATTCAACTTCTTGTTGTTTTTTGTTTTTTAGTAGTTACTTTAGAACTTACAATGTACTTCTTCAACTTATCACAGTCTATCTATCTTTAATTTATAATACTTAATGTATCGTGTAAGTTTTTTTTTTTTTTTTTAGGCGGAGTTTTGCTCTGTCATCCAGGCTGGAGTGCAATGGCGCAATCTCGGCTCACTGCAACCTCCGTCTCCCGGGTTCAAGTGATTCTCCTGCCTCAGCCTCTCAAGTAGCTGGGATTACAGGCATGCGCAACCACACCCGGCTAATTTTTGTATTTTTAGTAGAGTCGGGATTTCAGCATGTTGGTCAGGCTGGTCTCGGACTCCTGACCTTGTGATTCACCTGCTTTGACCTCCCAAAGTTCTAGGATTACAGGCATCAGTTACCGTGCCCGGCCTAGTGTAAGATTCTTATAATGGTATATTACCATTTCCCTACTTCTGGTCTTTGTGCCGCTGTGATCATACATTTTACTTCTATAACTCTTACAATATATTATTGTTATTTTTGCTTTAAATGGTCAAATCTTTTAAGGAGATTTTAAAATAAGAAAAGTGTTTTATATTTACCTGCGTTCTTACCATTTCCCATACTCTGCATTCCTTTGTGTAGATCTATTAAATCTATACATTTCATTTTGTATTTTTCTTCTTCCTCGAGGACTTTCTTTAATAATAATTTTTTTTTAAAATTGAGATGAAGCGTCACTCTGTCACCCAGGCTGGAGTGTAGTGGTATATTGGTATATTTGCTTAGCACAGTATTTTCAAGATTCATCTGTGTTGTAGCATGTATAAGTACATTTGTTTTTATGGCTAAGTAATCTTTAATTGTATGGCTTTGCCACATTTTATTTATCAATTCATCGGTTGTTAGACATTGGCCTCTTTTTACATTTTGGCAAAAGTAATGCTGCTATGATCATTTGTGTACAAGCTTTTGTGTGAATTTATGTTTCATTCCTCTTGAATATATAGCAGGAGTTGAATTGCTGTTTCACATGATAACCCTATATTTAACTCTTTGATGAACTGCTAGACTGTTTTCCAAAGTGACTGTGTCATTTTATAATCCCACCAGTAATGAATGAGAGTTCCAATATCTCCACATCCTTACCAACACTTGTTATTATCTTTTTGATACAGCCGTCCTCCTATGTGTGAAGCAGTACTCATTGTGGTTTTGATTTGCATTTCCTTAATGATTTTTGATGTTGAACATTTTTTCATTTGTTTATTGGCATTTGAATACCTTCTTTGGAGAAATGTTCATCCAAATCCTTTGTCCATTTTTGAGGCTTACTTTTAATTAAAAAAAAAAAAAATGGGACTGGTGGCTGGGTGTGGTGGCTCATGCCTGGAATTCCACCACTTTTGGGAGGCCCAGGTGGGTGGATCACTTGAGGTCAGGAGTTTGAGACCAGCCTGGCCAACATGGTGAAACCCCATCTCTACTAAAAATACAAACAATTAGCTGGGTATGGTGGTGAGCACTTGTGGTCTCGGCTACTTAGGAGGCTAAGGCGGGAAGATCACTTGAACCTGGGAGGTCGAGGCCATGATTGCCTTGCTGCACTCCAGCCTGGGTGATAGAGTGAGACCCTGTCTCAAAAAAAAAGTTACTGGAGATATCTTTGTTCTAGGGATAAACCCAGTCCCTATTATTCTATTATGCCTGGAAGTGGAAGTCTCTTGTAAGCATTTTAATTTACCAAAGTATTTACTTTAAAAATACTATCATTTGTATTTCATGACCCAAGGATTTCTGCTGTAATACTAAGTGAAAAATTTGAACATAAAACTGTATATATACTGTGATCCTACTTTTATTTTAAAATGTTTATTCCTTAAGCATGCCAAGATATTTCCCATCTCAAGGCCTTTTTCACATTTTCTCCTCTGCCTAGAATGCTTTCCCCATTTTTAAGTCACTAAGATGTTTTAATCCTTTAAGTCTCAGCCTAGGTCTCAGCTTTTCACAGAGACCCTCCCTGACTATTCTCTTCAGCACAACTTTCAACATTCTCACAAACCTACCCAGGAAGCCTCTATCTCTGCTGAATAGTTGATGCCTTCACAGTATTCACCACAACTATTTACAGTTATGTGTTGCTTAATGACAGGGATATGTTCTAAGAAATGCATTGTAGGAGATTTAGTTGTTGTACAAACATCATAAAGTGCACTCACACAAACCTAGAGGGTATAGCCTACTACACACCTGAGCTATGTGGTGTAGCCTGGTGCTCTTGGGCTACAAAGCTGTGCAGCATGTTACAGAATACCATAGGCAATTATAACACAATGGTAAGTATTTGTGTATCTAAACATATCTATACATAGAAAAGGCACAGAAAACTATGGTATAAAAGATAAGAAATGGTACACCTGAATAGGACATTCACTAAGAATGGAGCTTGCAGGACTGGAAGTTGTTCTGGGTGGGTCAATGAGTATGTGGTGAGTGAACGTGAAGGTCCAGGACATGACTACATGCTACTGTAGACTTTATAAACACTGTACACTGAAGTTATACTGTTTATGAAAAAATTTTTTCTTTAATAATATATTCACTTTAGCTCACAATAAGCTTTTTAAAAAATTTTTAATTAATTAATTAATTAATTTATTTATTTCTGAGACAGGCTCTTGCTCTGTCACCAAGGCTGGAGTGCAGTGGCGCAATCTTGGCTCACTGCAACCTCCTCCTCCCGGGTTCAAGTGATTCTCCTGCCTCAGCCTGTCAGGTAGCTGGGACTATAGGCATGCGCCACCACACCCGGTTAACTTTTGTGTTTTTAGTAGAGTCAGGGTTTCGCCATGTTGGCCAGGCTGGTCTGGAACTCCTGAGCTCGGGTGATCCCCCGCCTCAGCCTCCCAAAGTGCTGGGATTACAGGTGTGAGCTACTGTGCCTGGCCTTTATAAGCTTTTTAACTTAAAAAAACAAAAAACAAAAAAAACCTTTTTGACTCTTTTATAATAACACTTAGCTTAAAACACAAACACATTATACAGCTATCCAGAAATATTTTTTCTTTATATCCTTATTATTATTTTTTAATCCAATGGACTCTGCTTTAAAACTTTTTTTTTTTTTTTTCAGAGAAGGTCTTGCTCTGTTGCCCTTACTGGAGCACAGTCATACTGCTCACTGTAACCTCAGCCTCCTGGGCTCACGTGATCCTCCCACCTCAGCCTCCCAAGTAGCTGGGACTACAGCTGTGCGCCACCACACCTGGTTAATTGCTTTGGATTGTTTTGGTAGAGACAGGGCTTTGCCACGTTGCCCAGGCTGGTCTCAAACTCCTGGGCTGAAGCAATCCACCCACCTGGGCATGGTGGCTAGCACCAGTAATCCCAATGCTTTGGGAGGCCAAAATGGGAGGATAATTTGAGGCCAAGAGTTCAAGACCAACCTGGGCAACATAGTAAGACCCCCATCTCTAAAAAAATAAAAAAAATTATCTGGGCATAGTGGCACATGCCTGTAGTCCTAGCTACTCAGGAGGCTGAGACAGGAAGATTGCTTAAGCCCAGGAGTTTGAGGCTGCAGTGAGCATATCACACTGCTCTCCAACCTGGGTGACAGAAAAAGAAGGTACAAACATTAGCCTAGGCCTACAGAGGGTCAGGATCATTCATATCACTATCGTCTACCTCCACATCTTGTCTCACTGGAAGGTCTTTACGAGCAAAACATGCATGGAGCTGTCATCTCCTATGATAAAATGCCTTTTTCTGAAATACCTCCTGAAGGACCTGTCTGAGGCTGTTTTTTTTATAAGTAGAAAGAGTACACTCTAAAATAACAATAAAAATACATAAACCCGTAACATATAGTAAATACATAAACCAGTAACATAGTTGTTTATCATCACTATCAAGTATTATGTACTGTTTAAAACTGGATTTTACAGGGAAGTGAAAAAAAGTATTATGTACTGTACAGAATTGTATGTGCTGATGGGTTTGTTTACAGCAGCATAACCATAAACATGTGAGTCATACGTTGTGCTATGATGTTATGATGGCTACAACATCACAAAGCAATAGGAATTTTTCAGCTCCAGTACAATTCAGTATAATTGTCGTATAGGTGGTTCATTGTTGACCAAAAGGTCGTTACACAGTGCTTGGCTGTATTTTACATTTGGTATTCTCCGCTTGACATAGGGAACAAGCTGCAAGAAAGCAGTGATTATCCTATTCTCCACTGTCTCCTAGTGAGTGCTCCTAACACAGCACCTGGTGCTCAATAAGTATTTTTTGAGTGTATAAATAGAGGGAAAAAAGACTCAAATTATTCCAAGATATTACCCATTACTATCTCTGAATGATGGACTACTGTATGCTTTTTGTTTCTCTCTTAAACTTTATTTTACAAGTTTTCTATACTGAATATTTGTCCCTTTTACAATGAGAAAAATGCAACATACTCTATATTAAAATAATATTTGAAGCTGGGAGTGGTGACTCACACCTGTAATCCCAGCACTTTGGGAGGCCGAGATGGGCAGATCACCTGAGGTCAGGAGTTCAAGACCAGGCTAGTCAACGTGGCAAAACCCTGTCTATACTAAAAATACAAAAATTAGCTGGGGGTGATGGTGCACACCTATAATTCTAGCTACTTGGGAGGCTGAGGCAGGAGAATTGCTTGAACCCAGGAGGCAGAGGTTGCAGTGAGCCGAGTTCGCACCATTGTACTCCAGCCTGGGTGATGGAACAAGACTCTATCTCCAAAAAAAAAAAAAAAAATTAAGTACCTGCTCCGTTGCCAGCACTGTGAAACTTGGATGTGTGGATGACTCTGGGAGGAGGAGAGGCACACAAGGGCAGCAGCAGTACATTCTGTTAATATGCAGCATCTATAAGGAAGAGATATGCAAATATGAAATTAAAAATTAATATAAAAGTTGATTAATAGACTCATTTGAATAGTGCTTTGTGAATTATAAAATAACATACACTTCTCTTGTTTAGCCTTCATAAAACCATACATTGAGCCGGGCGCGGTGGCTCAAGCCTGTAATCCCAGCACTTTGGGAGGCCGAGACGGGTGGATCACGAGGTCAGGAGATCGAGACCATCCTGGCTAACACGGT
>NW_016813959.1:866436-895457 GCF_001698545.2 Rhinopithecus bieti | reverse complement strand
AAAAAAAAAAAAAAAAAAAAAAACCATACATTGTTTATTTTCTCCATTTTATAGAACGCCTATGTACTTTTAGGTGTTGGCAGCATAAGGCATAAGTATTACAGTCAGTACAGATTTTCCTGGCATTTGTTGGTTGCCATTCCCACCTGAGAGTATGTTGAGTAGCAGATTTCTCTTTGGTGTCTTCTTTTTTTTTTTTTTTTTTTGTATTTCTCACTCACTGCTTGGGCCTCTCCCCTCAGGTCTACTCTCCAAGCACATCTTGCCTTTGTGCCGCTCATTGGCTGCATAATCACCTTCTTCCCAACCACTGTGGCCCCCCTTGCTTGAGTCTAAGGTCTCCGCAGTGTGCCCCATTGTTCAAAACCACACTTCCTTCTGTATCTCTAATTCCCAAACTGAACCGCCATTTCCTGCAAAAGTCTAATCCCAGGTAAGGGCTGGAGATTTCCTGCCTGTTTAAGCTAGGCCGTGTGTGTGTGTGTGTGTGTGTGTGTGTATGTGTGTGTGTGTGTATAGGTGAGTCAGTGCAGTCAGGCAGTGGAGTCAGGGCTGGGCAGCCTCCAGCCCCCTCAAAAGATGTGTGTGATGGTCTCAAGACTGGGTGGTCACAAGCAAGGGGGATAAAGACTCGCATGCAGATTAAGGCTTACAAGTCACCAGTTCAGCCTAGATGTAAACGATATTTACAGCTGCAACCAGCAGACAGAGGCTTGGGCAGAGGGATGCAGATCTGTATCTGTGAATGTCCTAAAGAAACAGAGGTCCTTATAATAGAAGCAAAAGTGGGACTGCAATTTGAGTTAACATCGGGTCTGGGGGTAGTCAATGTCACTTCCTTTTCCACTGATGATATATTTTGTTAAGGAAAGATTGAAGGGTACGGTGGATAAGAAGAGCAATGGTGGCTGGGTGTGGTGGCTCATGCCTGTAATCCCAGCACTCTGGGAGGCTGAGACGGGAGCATCACTTGAGCACAGGCATTCAAGGCTAGCCTAGATAATATAGCAAGCCCCCATCACTACAAATGTAAAAAGAAAGCCCAGCATGGTGATGCAAACTTGTAGTCCCACCTACCCAGGAGGCTGAGGCAGGAGCATTGCTTGAGCCCAGGAATTTGAGGCTGCCATGAGCCATGATTGTGCCACTGCACTTCAACCTGGGCAACAGAGCAAGATCCTGCTTCTAAAAATAATAAATAAATAGACAAAAGAAGAACAATATTATTACTTATCCTAAAAAATCATAGTTAACAAGCCCCAGTAATGATTATTCTATGCACATCATCAAGTAGAATGTATTCCTAAACTCAGTTATCTAACAAAAGTATCAATACAATTCATCCTATAAAATAGAAATGTAAAAACTTTTATTTATATATAGATGCTAAAGGAAGTATTTGGTTTTAAAAGCAAATTTTCTCTTCATCTGTGTATCTTTTGGTCTATTTGGAAAATGTAATTGCCAGGCATGGTGGCTCATGCCTTTAATTCTAGCACTTTGGGAGGCTGAGACAGGAGTATTGGTTGAGCCCAGAAGTTCAAGACCAGCCTGTAGAACATAGTGAAACCCCATCTCTACAAAAGAATTTTAAAAAGTTGCTAGGCATAGAGGCACATGCCTGTGATCCCAGCTACTTGGGAGGCTGAGGTGGGAGGATCACTTGAGCCCAGGAGGTTGAGGCTGCAGTGAGCCAAGTATGACCCTCTCTCAATGAAAAAAAAGAAGATGTCGGCCAGGCACGGTGGCTCCCACCTGTAATCCCAGCACTTTGGGAGGCGGAGGCGGGTGGATCACAAGGTCAGGAGATCGAGACCATCCTGGCTAACACGTTGAAACCCCGTCTCTACTAAAAAAAAATACAAAAACCTAGATGGGTATAACTATTTCTAAAGTAATTTCTCCTCACGTGGAAAACAGCTCATCAATAATAAACCATCATACCTGCTCCCCTAGGCCTGGGGATCAATGTTGGAAAATACTATGATAATTTGAAATCATGCTTGTTTCATTTACTTCTTTTCTCTTCTACAACTTGCAGGGCTCAATATTACTACAGCTGTGGAAGAGAGTCTGTAATTTGGGAGATCACTCCTCCTGCGTTGTTTAGACAACCCTCCAAAAGGATCCAGAGGCTGTCACAGCCCAGTGGATTCAAAAGACAGTGTCTACTAAATAGGTAGAGTATCTTGAGAATCTCTGTAAATCCTAATCTAATTTGGCCAGATGTCTCAGTATTTTTTTTCTAGTTTTAGTGTGTGCAATTTCATGAGCTAAAAGTCCACTTGTGTTCCAAAGCATCAGGTAAAAAGAATCAAATATTTGCAGCAATTGTAGGTAATGAGAAGATCATCTTCAGTAATTACATTTGGCTCAAATTGTGGTGAAACTAAAATTTATACTCAACCTTACCATTGTTAGCCAGTTGAAAGGAAATATGCAACTAAAACACCACAGGTTTTTGCAGTTTGTGGAATTTGTTCTCCTATATCTCTCTGACTTTGAGGATAATTTTTCTTCCTTTTGCTTTGAAGGCTGAATTTCTTCTAGTCTTAAAAGACCACTAGGTGGTACATTTTCCATGGGAGCTAAGATTGTGATATGGTTGTTGGAAAAGCTAATTCAATGTTAGATTGCATTAGTGGAAGATATACAGTGCACAGTTATGGAGAGCTGATAGTGCTACTGTGTGCTACTTTAGTCAGAACACACTGGGCATGTATGTGCAGTTGTGGATGTTATACCTTAAGTAATGATAATAAACTTGAGACTGTTCAGAAGGTGGGAAATGAGATATTGGGCTTCTGGAAACTATGTTGTGTGAAAAATAGTTAAGAGAAATGACATGTTTAGTTTAAAAAAGAGAATAAGAAAGTGGCGACAGCTGTGTTAAAATATTTAAAGGGTTGGCAACTGGAAGAGGAAGAAGAGGTGAATGTGAAATTACTTTATGTTAATCCTAGAACTAGAAGTAGAACTTTGACAGGGCAGCAGACGTCAGCTTAGTATAGGAAAATCTTTCTGACTAGCTATGAGGTAATGGAAACTGTCCAGTAACGGAAGGTGAACAGGCATTCCACCCTAATCCCTGAAAGTTTTCAAGCCACACTGGAATTGTGACTTTACATGGATTTTAGAAAAGGTTCCTGCATTCAGAGAAAGGTTGAACTAGACAGCTTGAGTCTTTTCCATCATAGAATACTGTTAAAGAAGGCCCAATTCTTCCCACAAAGTTTCCTCAATTACTTATTTATCAATTCGTTCAATAAAATCTGCTGTATACCAAATACATAAAATTTGGTAGTTATGTATACACATACATTTGGTAATGTGTCTATTGTTATAAACAAAGGAATACTTTATTGCCACTTCTTGAGAGACCTCAGTTTGATGTTACATGTAAATAAAATGCCCTTTAGTGTTAAAACATTTTGTATTTTTTTAAGTTTATATTTCCCTGCTTTTCTAAGTAGACTTTTCTGCTGCTTGAACATACATGTAACCGTTGTTCATTGGCTTAAGCTCTTTATTATGAACATCAACTATTTTATAATACTTTAATATAGAAAACATCTCAGGAGCTGTTTAAGTATAAAGCCAAGATTTTCCTTAGGCTAAATGGTCTGACTTCCGTGCTTTCAAATTATGAGATGTTTGCTTCTCATAGTTATTGCTGTCATTTCTCTTTTTGTCAAGGGAATAGTCTCTAACCAACCACTTTTTAAATCTTCTGTGAATTGGAAACAGATCACCAAGCTTGTTATAATTATGTGAAGGAAAAAAACAAGTGCTTAGTGAAGACACACAGGGCTGTCCAATAGATGACAGTTATGAGCCTGGGCTTTGTGACATATCTTTTAGTTGATTAACTAAAGGAGCTCAACTGCATATTTGAGCAAGTAGAAGAAATAATCAGCAAACTTGAACACAGGTCAATTGAGATTATCAAGTCTGAGAAACAGAAAATAAAAAGAACGTAGTAAAATGAACGCATCTTCCGAGACTGTGTGACACTTTGAAGAGTATCAACGTAGCCGTAATGGAAATCCCATAGCAGAGGAGAGAGATCAAGGGGTGGGAGAAATATTTGAAGAAATAATGGCCCAAAATCTCCTAAATTTGATGAAAAATATTACACATCCATGAAACTCAACACACTCCAAATAGGATAAACTCAAAGAGATTCAGAACTTGACACATCGTGATCAAACTGTTGATAGCCAAAGACAAAATCTTGAAAGCAGCAAGAGAAAAACAACTCATTGTATACAAATGATTTGCAATAAAGTTAAAAAGTGATTTCTTATCAGAAACCATGAAGGCCAGAAGGCAGTGGTATGCCATATTTAAAGCACTGAAGGATTGACCAGGTGTGGTGGCTCACACCTGTAATCCCAGTACTTTGGGAGGCCAAGGTGGGTGGATCATCTGAAGTCAGGAGTTTGTGACCAGCCTGGCCAACATGGTAAAACCTCATCTCTACAAAAAATACAAAAATTAGCCAGAAGTGGTAGCTCATGCCTGTAATCCCAGCTACTCAGGAGGCTGAGTCACAAGAATAGACTGAAAGTAAAAAAAATAGACACAAATAGACTGAAAGTGAAAAAATGGAAAAAGATATACCATGCACACCAACCAAAAAAGACCTGGATTGGCCAAACTGATATCAGACAATATAGACTTTATGACAAACATTGTTACTAGAGACAGAGAAAGGTCATTTTATATCATAAAAGAGTTAGTCCATGAAAAAGGGAGGTGGAGGTTGCAGTGAACAGAGATTGCGCCACTACACTCCAGCCTGAGCTAGAGAGTGAGACTCTGTCTCAAAATAAATACATAAATAAAATAAAGCACTGAAGGAAAAAGACTGTAAGCTAATAAAAGAATTTTTTAGCAAAATTATCCTTCATAACTGAAGGGGAAATTACAACATTCCCAGATAAGCAAATATTGAGAGAATTCATTGCCGGCAGACCTGCTTTATGAGAAATAATAAAGAAAGTCCTTCAGGCTAAAGTGAAAGGACAATTAGCCTAGGCAGTATAGTGAGATCTCATCTCTACTAAAAATAAAAAATTTAGTGGGGTGTAGAGGTGAATGCCTGTGGTCCCAGCTCCTCAGGAGGCTGAGGCAGGAGAAATTGCTTGAGCCTGGGAGGTTGAAGCTGCATTGACTGTGTTACTGCATTCCTGCCTGGGTGACAGAGTGAGACCATGTCTCAAAAAAAACAAAAAAAGACATTTGACAGTAACTCAGATCCAAATAAAGGGCACAAAAAGAGTTAACTACATAGGTAAATATAGAATGTAGCACATTTTATATAGTACATTATAATTACATTAAAATGAAAATATGTATATATTTTGTTTGTACCTCTTTTCTTCAACCTGACATAAAAGACACACCGCCTAAAGCAGTAACTTTTTTTTTTTTTTTTTTTTTTTTTTTGAGACAGAGTCTTGCTCTGTCACCCAGGCTGGAGTGCAGTGGCGCGATCTTGGCTCACTGCAAGCTCCCCTCCCAGGTTCACACCATTCTTTTGCCTCAGCCTCCCAAGTAGCTGGGACTACAGGTGGCCTGCCACCACACGCCTGGCTAATTTTTTTTTTTTTTTTTTTTTTTGCATTTTCAGTAGAGACGGGGTTTCACCATGTTAGCCAGAATGGTCTTGATCTCCTGACCTTGTGATTTGCCCACCTCGGCCTCCCAAAATGTCGGGCTTACAGGCGTGAGCCATGGCGCCCAGCCAAAAGTAACTTTTATGCATTAAAGGACACTACCAAGAGAGTGAAAAGACAACCCACAAAATAGGAGAAAATTTTTGAAAACGATATATCTGATCAGGGACTAATATTCAAAATATATAAAAATAATCCTGAAAACTGTACGATAAAAGACAACCCAATTTTTTAAATGGGCAAAGGATTTAAATAGACATTTACCCAAAAAAGATATACAAATAGACAAGAAGCATATGAAAAGATGCTGAGCATCATTTGCCTTCCTGGAAATGCAAATTAAAATCACAATGAGATACCACTTCACACTTACAAGAATGTCAAGGATGGTGATAAGAAATAATAAATCAACAAAACAATAACATATCGTTGAGGATGTGGAAAAATTGAAACCCTTATACATTTCTGGTGGGAATGTAGAATACTGCAACTGATAAAGAAAACAGTTTTTCAGTGCCTCAAAATGTTAAATATGGAGTTACTATATGAGCCAGCAATTAGACTCCTAGACATGTACTCAAGATAATTAAAAACATACGTTCACACAAAACTGGTACACAAATATTCCTAGCAGCATTATTCATAATAGCCAAAAACTGGCAGCAATTCAAATGTTCATCAATGGATGATGAATAGATAAACAAAATGTGGCAATCATAAAATGGAATATTATTCAGCCATAAAAAAGAAAGTATTGATATATGAATCTTCTAAACATGCTAAGTGAAGGAAGGCAGACACAAAAGGCTACATATTTGTATGAGTCTATTTATTTGAAATTCCTGGCCTGGTGCAGTGGCTCACACCTGTAATCCCAGCACTTTGGGAGGCTGAGGTGGGCAGATCACTTGAGGTCAGAAGTTCGAGAACAGCCTGGCCAACATGGTGAAACCCCATCTCTACTAAAAAATACAAAAATTAGCCAGGCATGGTGGTGTGTGCCTGTAATCCGAGCTACTTGGGAGGCTGAGGCAGAAGAATCGCTTGAACCCAGGAGGCGGAGGTTGCAGTGAGCCCAGATAGTGCTACTGCACTCCAGCCTGGGTGACAGAACAAGACTCCATCTGAAAAAAAAAAAAAGAAATTCCAGAATAGGCCAATCCATAGATCCAAATCCATAGAGACTGAAAGTAGATTATTGGTTCCCAGGATTCTGAAATTAGATAGTGGTGATGGTTGCATATCTTTGTGAATATTTTAGAAACCACTGAATTGTATACTTTAAAAGGGTAAATTTTATGGTATGTTGATTGTATCTCATCAAAAAACAAAACCCAAACTAATAGCCTACCCCTGGAGAGTAATCATGTTTTTATTTGAGAAAAAACATTTTCCATATTAGGCTTGTAAGTTTGTCATTTAATTGGTAGGTTTTTGATTAGGGAAAGAAATATGTGGGGAACAGCCTATGAAAATTGGCCAAGTGGCTGGCAATTATGACCAGCACTATCTCAAATCATACTGCAGAGGAGACTGACCATTGCAGAGGGTGACTGGAATTTTTATTTCAGAGATTTAAGAGGAGGAATTGGTATAAAATGAAGTGTTTTTCATAATGCAGGTCACAACTCATTCATAACAGATCATAAAATCAGTTCCAGTTTTTTTCATAATGAAATTAAAATTTTAAAATTGGAATGCATTGTATAGGGTATTATTTCATAATAATTTTCGTTTCAGATACACAAACACACATTTGCATGTACTGTATCACAATATAAAATATACTTTTTTTTTTTTTGAGACTGGGGTCTCTCTTTGTCACCCAGGCTGGAGTGCAGCAGTGCAATCTTGGCTCACTGTAGCCTTGACCTCTTGGGCTCAAGTGATCCTCCCGCCTCAGCCTTGCAAGTAGCTGGGACTACAGGTACATGCCACCACACCTGGCTAATTTTTTAATTTTTGTAGAGACAGGATCTCACCATGTTTGCCTGACTGGTCTCAAACTCTAGGCCTCAAACAATCCTCCCACCTCCACCTCTCAAGGCAGAGGGATTACAAACATGTTGGGATGTCTGTTGGGATTACAGACATGAGCCACTGTGCTGGCAAAAATGTACTTCTTACCGTGGATCAGAGTAAAAAAATTTTAAGAAACACTAATCTGATAGAAAGAGCATGACTGTGGGATAGATGTTGCTAAGATAGAAGCAGTGTATATAATTGATTAGAAGTTGATCGTAGCAATGGAAAATCCAACTGTTGTTTCTCCATCCAATAGCTGTGATATTTCATGTTTCCATTTGCATATAGACCCTTCAGTGATAACTCAGCAAGAGATTCTCTTCGAATCTCTGATCCTTCTCCCCGGATATTACAACTCTCAGTAGCCAAAGGCACAGACCCAAACTATCATCCTTCAAAAAAAGTAAGTGTGCCCATGTGGAAGAAACAGCTTCTGATTGACTTGTAACATGCTACCTACCCTCTTTTTCTAGATACGTTTTCCTTTCTTCCTGCTTATTTTTCCCTCTTATCAAATGAACTTTTCTGACTCTTTCCTCCATGCCTAAGGTATCAGTCAGGATTGGATCAGAGAAGCAGAACCACTATGGGTGATGTAGAATACAGGATTTATTATAGGAATTAGCCCTTCAGCAATTGTGGGAACTGGTGGAGAAGCCTGTGGAAGCCTGTTATGGCAGCTGGGACTTGAGTCTGGTTATACATCTAGAAGCAATGAGATATAATAGGGGCAAGTCAGCAGTTCCCTGGAATATGTCTATGATAGGGGAAGCCTCTATGGGTTCTTTAGGCAAGGAGGGTCTAACCTCTTCAGATGGAGGAAAGATTGATTCTAATAGCAAGGGAGGCTCAGCAGTATTTTGGTGTTTAAAGTCCCCAGCTTCATTGGAATCTGCCCATATATCCCCATTCCAATGTTCAAGGCCCCACTCTTTTCCAATCATTGCCCTTAACTTTAACATAAAAGACCGTTCAAATTTGGAAATTCAATTTTCACTGTAATTCACCCACTCACAAAATTAGATTCTGGGTCTGGTTTTCAGAATGTTCAGCCCTATGCAGTTAGAAGACAAGGCTTTCAACATTTTAGGGAAGTCATAGAAGCTTTCTGATTCTGTATGTGGACATTACCGTGGAATTTTATTTTTTAATTTTTTTAAGACAAGGTCCCACTCTGTCACCCAGGCTGGAATGCAGTCATGTGATCACAGCTCACTGCAGCTTTGACCTTCCAGGCTCAAGTGATCCTCCTACCCTGGCCTGAATAGTTGGGACCACAGATGCATGCCACCACAATCAGCTGATTTTTACATTTTTTATAGAGACAAAGTTTCCTTATGTTGTTCAGGCTGGTCTTGCACTCCTAGGTTCAAGTGATTCTCCCACCTTGACCTCCCAAAATGCTGGGATTACAGGTGTGAGCCACTGTGCCTGTCCTACAGTTGTATTTTAAAGGCCTGAGATTACCATTTTCTTTTCTCAGTTTCTTCAGTTCACTTAGAAGCAACCAAGCAATCCTACTGTACTTATTTATTTCACTAAAATGTTTGCTTGCAGCAGCTGCTTCATCACCCAAAGCCTTTCTTTCTGTTTTGCCACTGCATGCCATGGACTACGGTGTATTTTTTTTCACCACTAGCAATAGGATCATTAATGCCTTTAAATCTAATCAGTTTGGAAAACAAACTCCAGATAATCTAAAACCAATACAGAGAACCCAGCCTTAAAGTTCTCATCTAGGTGTCTGTTGCTTTATGCCAAACCATCCCCAAACTTAGTGGCATAAAACAACAATGATTTTATTATGCTCAAGGATTTTATGACTGAGAAATTCTGACTGGGCAAGCAGGTATGGCTCTTCTCTGCTCCATGATGTCTAGGGCCTCAGCTGGGAAATCTGTAATGCCTTGGGTGTCTGAAATGGTGGGGGACTGGAATCATCTGGAGGCTCCTTTACACTTGTCTTAGTCAGCTTGGGCTGCGGTAACCTAAAACCATCGTCTAAGTAAATTAAACAAAAGACATTTATTACTCACAGTTCTGGAGCCTGGGAAGTCCAAGATTAAGATACTGGCATATTCTCTTCTTGGTGAGGGCCCACTCCTTGACCTGCAGACAACCACGATTTTGCTGTATACTCACATGACCTCTTCTTTGTAGGTTCTCAGAAAGAAAGAGAGAAAGATCTCTGGTCTCTCTTCCTTTTCTTATAATGACACTAATCCTATTATGGGGGCTCCAGTCTCATGACTTCATCCAAATCTAATTACTACCCAAAGCACCCCACCTCCTAATTCAATCACTGGGGATTTGGGCTTCAACATGTGAATTTCGGAGGGACACAAACAGTCAGTCCACAATAATACCTGTGTGTGGTGCCCAGGCTGGGATAACCTAAAAGCTAGATAGACTCAGTTGAGAATATCTATAGGAGTTCCTTCATATGGTCTCTCCATGTGGCTTAGACCTTGTCATGAGAGCTGTTCTGAGAAGGAATATACTAATATGGAGTATCTCGAGGGTGAATATTTCAAGAGAACAAGTGGAAGCTGCATGGTTTTTATGGCTTGACCTTAGAAGTCACATAACGTTATAGTAGACATGCTCTGTTTATTGATGTAGTTACAAGTCTGGCCAGATTCAAGGGGTCAGGAACACAAACCCCACCTCTCAATTGAGAGAAGTGTCAAAGAATTTATAGGCACTTAAAAAAAACTGCCACACCCAATGATGTAAGCTTTTTAGGTATCCTTGAGCATGGATTTTATATGCAGAAAAGACTGTTTAGAGGTATGCTATAAATAATCAATAGTCTTATTTTAAATTTTCAAATTTAAAAGTTGATTTTCTTAGGCTTGGCTTGCAAGTTTTATTATTTTATTTATAATTCCAGCAGTTTGTAACAATTAATTTTAAGAGCCCTAAATATTCTTTTTTACATAGCTGCCCCTAAAATGTTTATTTTATAAATTTACCTTTTACACTTTATTTTCATTCAACTTACTCATTTTACAGTGCATAAAACAATTGTACTTTATCCATTCTTCCTTGGTCCATTGATTGACTGATTGATTGATTGATTTCTTCATTCAACATTTTTCTTTTTTTGTGATTTTTCCATAAGTTATTGAGGTACAGGTGGTATTTGGTTACATGAGTAAGTTCTTTAGTGGTGATTTGTGAGATTTTGGTGCACCCATCACCCGAGCAGTATACACTGCACCATATTTGTAGTCTTTTATCCATCACCCCCCTCCCACTCTTCCCCCCAAGTCCCCAAAGTCCATTGTATCATTCCTATGCCTTTGTGTCCTCATAGCTTAGCTCCTACGTATCAGTGAGAACATACAATGTTTGGTTTTTCATTCTTAAGTTACTTTACTTAGAATAATAGTCTCCAGTTTCATCCAGGTCACTGCAAATGCTGTCAATTCATTTCTTTTTATGGCTGAGTAGTATTCCATCCTATACATATACCACAGTTTCTTCATCCACTCATTGATTGATGGGCATTTGGGTTGGTTCCATGATTTTTCAATTCTGAGTTGTGCTGCTGAAAACGTGCATGTGCAAGTATCTTTTTCAAATAAGGACTTCTTTTCCTCTGGGTAAATACCCAGCAGTGGGATTGCTGGATCAAATGGTAGTTCTACTTTTAGTTCTTTAAGGAATGTCCACACTGTTTTCCACAGTGGCTGTACTGGTTTACATTGTAGTAAACCAGTAGTTTACTACATGTGTAGTAGTAAACCTACATGTGTAGGAGTGTTCCCTGATCACCGCATCCACACCAACATCTGCTGTTTTTTGATTTTTTGATTATGGCCATTTTTTCAGGAGTAAGCTGGTATCGCATTGTAGTTTTGATTTGCATTTCCTTGGTCATTAGCAATGTTGAGCATTTTTTCATATGTTTGTTGGTCATTTGTATATCTTCTTTTGAGAATTATCTGTTCATGTCCTTAACCCACCTTTTAATGGGATTGTTTGTTTAATTCTTACTGATTTGAGTTCGTTGTAGATTCTGGATATTAGTCCTTTGTCAGATGTATAGATTGTGAAGATTTTCTCCCACTCTGTGGGTTGTCTCTTTACTCTGCTGACTGCTCTTTTGCTGTGCAAAAGCTCTTTAGTTTAATTAAGTCCCAGCTATTTATCTTTGTTTTTATTGCAGTTGCTTTTTAGTTCTTGGTCATGAAATCCCCGCCTAAGCCAATGTCTAGAAGGGTTTTCCAGTGTCATCTTCTAGAATTTTCTTTTTTTTTGAGACAGAGTTTCGCTCTTGTTGCCCAGACTGGAGTGCAATGGTGCAATCTTGGCTCACTGCAACCTCTGCCTTCCAGGTTCAAGCGATTCTCCTTCCTCAGCCTCCCAAGTAACTGGGATTATAGGCATGCTCCACCACACCAGGCTAATTTTGTATTTTTAGTAGAGATGGGGTTTCTCCATATGGGTTAGGCTGGTCTCAAACTCCCAACCTCAGGTGATCCTCCCACGTCAGCATCCCAAAGTGCTAGGATTACAGGGGTGAGCCACCGTGTCTGGCCATCTTCTAGAAATTTTATAGTTTCAGGTCTTAGGTTTAAGTCCTTAATCCATCTTGAGTTGATTTTTGTACAAGGTGAGAGATGAGGACCCAGTTTCATTCTCCTACTTTTGGCTAGCCAATTATCCCAGTACCATTTGTTGAATAGGGTGTCCTTTCCCCACTTTATGCTTTTGTTTGCTTTGTCAAAGATCAGTTGGCTGCAAGTATTTGGGCTTATTTCTGGGTTCTCTACTCTTTTCCATTGGTCTATGTGCCTATTTTTTTTTTTCTTGTTTTCTTTTTTTGAAACGGAGTCTTGCTCTGTTGCCCAGGCTGGAGTGCAGTGGCACAATCTCAGCTCACTACAATCTCTGCCTCCCAGGTTCAAGTGATTCTCCTGCTTCAGCCTCCCGAGTAGTTGGGATTACAGGCACCCACCACCACACCTGGCTAATTTTGTATTTTAGTTGAGACAGAGTTTCACCATGTTGGCCAGGCTGATCTCGAACTCCTGACCTCAAGTGATCCGACCACCTCGGCCTTCCAAAGTGCTGGGATTACAGGTGTGAGCCACTGTGCCCGGCCTGTGTGCCTATTTTATACTAGCACTGTACTGTTTTGGTGACTATGGCCTTATAGTATAGTTTGAAATCAGGTAGTNCAAAGATCAGTTGGCTGCAAGTATTTGGGCTTATTTCTGGGTTCTCTACTCTTTTCCATTGGTCTATGTGCCTATTTTTTTTTTTTCTTGTTTTTCTTTTTTTGAAACGGAGTCTTGCTCTGTTGCCCAGGCTGGAGTGCAGTGGCACAATCTCAGCTCACTACAATCTCTGCCTCCCAGGTTCAAGTGATTCTCCTGCTTCAGCCTCCCGAGTAGTTGGGATTACAGGCACCCACCACCACACCTGGCTAATTTTTGTATTTTTAGTTGAGACAGAGTTTCACCATGTTGGCCAGGCTGATCTCGAACTCCTGACCTCAAGTGATCCGACCACCTCGGCCTTCCAAAGTGCTGGGATTACAGGTGTGAGCCACTGTGCCCGGCCTGTGTGCCTATTTTTATACTAGCACTGTACTGTTTTGGTGACTATGGCCTTATAGTATAGTTTGAAATCAGGTAGTGTGAGGCCTCCAGATTTGTTCTTTTTGCTTAGTCTTGCTTTGGCTATTCAGGCTCTTTTTGGTTCCATATGAATTTTAGAATTGTTTTTTCTAATTTTGTGAAGAATGCTGGTGGTATTTTGATGGGGATTGCATTGAATTTGTGGATTGCTTTTGGTGGTATGGTCGTTTTCACAATATTGATTCTACCCATCCATGAGCATGGGATGTGTTTCCATTTGTTTGTATCATTTATGATTTCTTTCAGTAGTGTTTTGTAGTTTTTTTTGTAGAGGTCTTTTGACTCCTTGGTTAAGTATATTTCTAAGCGTTTGTTGTTGTTGTTGTTTGGGTTTTTTTGTTGTTTTTGTTTGTGTGTGTGTGTTTTTATTTTTTATTTTATTTACTTTTGTTTTTTTCAGCCATTGTAAAAGTGGTGGAGTTCGTGATTTGTTTCTCTGCTTGGTCACTGTTGGTGCATAGAAGAGCTACTACTGATCGGTATACATTAATCTTATATCTGGAAACTTTGCCAAATTCTTTTAGTAGTTCTAGGAGCTTTCTGGAGGAGTCTTTAGGGTTTTCAAGGTAAATGATCATGTCGTGCAAACAGTAACAGTTTGACTTCCTCTTTACTGATTTGGATACTCTTTATTTCTTTCTCCTGCCTGATTGCTTTGGCTAGGACTTCCAGTACTATGTTGAAGAGGAGTGGTGAGAGTGGGCCTCCTTGTCTTGTTTCAGTTCTCAGAGAGCTTTCAACTTTTCCCCATTCAGTATTATGTTGGCTGTGGGTTTGTCATAGAGGGCTCTTATTACATTAAGTTATGTCCCTTGTTTGCCGATGTTGCTGAGAGTTTGCTGGATTGTGGAGAGTTTGTCAAATGCTTTTTCTGCATCTATTGAGATGATCATGTGATTTTTGTTTTTAATTCTCATTGTGTGATGTATCACATTTATTGACTTGTGTGTGTTAAACCATTCTTGCATCCCTGGTGTGAAAACTAGATATTAAGTGCAAAATTATGCATGGCTAAAAGGTTCATTCAATGTGCAAGATAAGCAAATAGATTGTAAGGTAATGGAGTATAAAAAGTTCATTCACATAATTTCAAGTGGTACTTTTTGCAGCTACCATTTAAGAAACTAGCATTTTTCAAGTCGTAGTATCAAGGAAGAATATCCACAGTTATTTGAAAAGACTCTTGGGCTCAATCCATCCTCCTTGCCTCAGCCTCCCAAACTGCTGATGTCATAGACATGATCCACCACACCCAGTCTTATGGTTCTTTCTAAGTTGAAAATTACATTAAGGAAAGGAACTGTATCTTATTATTCCTTGTTGTGTCTTATATACTATAATTGACTAAGAAATGTTTGTTTAATGAATTGAATAAGTAAATGATTAAGTCTTTTTAGATCGTAAGCTTTAATTGAAAGCAATGGTTGCCATATATTTCTTTCATTTTCCCAGAGCCTGAGAGGAGAGAAAGCTTTATTCATGCTTAAAAATGCTTAAAATGCTTAATTAGTACTTTGTTGTGTTGTACAAAGAGGTAGGCTCTTCAGTTTGAATGTTCTCTACCTCTTACTATGTAAACTTAAATAAATTAATGAATCTCATAATACCTTGGTTTCTGTCTTAGAGAATTAGAAATAAAAATGATGCCCGAGATGAGGAATAAATGATTCATTTTGATTTGTGTCCCCACCCAAATCTCATGTAGAATTATAATCCCCAGTATTGGAGGAGGGGCCTAGTGGGAGGTAATTGGATCATGAGGGTGGATTTCCCCCTTGCTGTTCTTGTGATAGTGAGTGAGTTCTCAGGAGACTTGGTTGTTAAAAGTGTGTTGCACCTTCCCCTTTGCTCTCTCCTGTTCCCACCATGTAAGATGTGTTTCCCCTTTGCCCTTCCACCATGATTGTAAATTTCCTGAGGCCTCGCCAGCCATGCTACCTGTACATCCTGCAGAACCATGAGCCAACAAGCCCTCTTTTCTTTACAAATTACCCCATCTCAGGTAGGTCTTTATAGCAATACAAGGATAGACTAATACACAAAACATGTGTATTATCATCATCATAATCTTCATCATCAATTAATAGCACAAGAAGGAATTTGACTAATACACAAAACATGTAAAATTTGACTAATACACAAGACTAATACACGAAACATGTGAAACACCATCACTGTTAGTATCACCATAATCATCATCATCATCATCATCAATTAAACAGCACAGGAAGGAATTTTAACCTGCAGTTAAAGCCCCATTTTATTTCCAGTTATTAATTATATTTTCCTTCAAAGTTTTATGGTAAGCTTTGATTTTGAATACAAGTAATTTAAATAGAAGACCATGTAATTTGGACAAATTTCCACAATTCAGATAGTGAAGAATAACTTGGGAGTCTAGTGGAGAGATGTGTGGTTCTGCTTTTCTTCTTATTAGCTTTGGCTTCTTTTTCTTATCTAGTCCAATTAGAAGGGAGACACTTAAATTCACTTTAAGCATGGTGATTTGTGATAATATAAGCCCCAATTCCCAAAGGGCAAAAATAATTAAGAACAAAGCTAAGTCACCCTTTATAGCAGGGATCCCCAATCCCCAGGCTGTGGACCAATACCAGTCCATGGCCTGTTAGGAATCAGGCAGCACAGCAGGAGGTGAGCAGGAGGGTTTACTCATTACTACCTGAGTTCCACCTCCTGTCAGATCAGCAGTGGCATTAGATTCTCATAGGAGCATGAACCCTATTGTTAACTGTGCATGCAAAGGGTCTAGGTTGTGCTCTCCTTATGATAATGTAATGGCTGATTATCCAAGTTGGAACAGTTTCATCCCCAAACCATCCTTTTTCCAACACTGTCCATGGAAAAATTGTCTTCCATGAAACTGGTCCCTGGTGTCCAAAAGGTTGGGGACCACTGCTTTATAGTATTCTCATTTGGTGGGGCTGGGCCTGGCCTCCTGACTGAGTTTATCAGTCCACAAATCAGCATTACCATTTATCTCTTAATCAGTATGTAACATTATTTGCTATTGCCTCAATGTCTTTAGTTTAACAGTTAAGTTCTTGAAAAGCCACGTTGGAATCCATGCAACCTAGTTTGAGAAAGATAGAAATTGATCCTTTCAACTGTGATTATAGGTTACTGCAAGATTCTCACCCTTTCTACTGGAGTGTTGAGAAGTCTGGCCCAGAGGTCAAATCATACTTCGTAATCTTGAACTAGCTAGTGTTTAGTATTTGATGCTTACAAGTACTGTTTTATTTTTTCCTCTAGATGCAAACCAATATTTCACTTTCTACCCTGAGTGCGATTGCAACTCCAAGAATTGTAGACCTCGCCCACCCAAGGATCAAGTTAGAGGGTCTGTGCTATGAAAGACAAAGAAGTGAACTGCCCATCCGTCCTGTAAGCCATCACTACCTTGGTGTCCTTCAGCTCACTTTCTGGCTGCTCCTAGGGTGCTATTTTGCCTCTACAGGGCATAGCCCAAAGTCACTGGAAAAGAGAATCTGGGAAGAGTGGTCTGTGGTGGGAAGAGAGACCTAGCTACATGATAGGGAGAAGGGGAAAAGAGTAGAGCACCAAGAGCATGGGCTTTGGAGTTCAGTTTTGGAGCTGGGTTCAAATCGCAGCCTCGTCACTCCAAGCTCTATGATGTTGGGACAACCTTCCTGAGCCTTATTCATTCAACAAATATTTGGATGCGTACTGTGAGCAAGGCAGTGATCCCAGTGAATAACTTGGAGCTCTATGCTAATCAGGGGAGACAAACAATAAATTAGTCAATAGATAATGTCAGATCATGCTAAATGCTATGAAGAAAATGACATAGAAAATGAATGACTATGGGGTGGGTGGTAAGATACTTTGCCTGTGGTAGTCAGTGAAGGTCTCTCTAAGGAAGGAACATTTGAGCTGAAACCTGACTGATAAGGAGTTAACCAAGTGAAGATCTAGAAGAATATTCCAGTAAAGGGAAGATTACATGCCAAAGTACTAAACTTGGGATGCACTTGAAGTTGGGTAGAACAAGGTGAGCTAGGGAATTCTGGAGATAGCCATCCTCACTGATACGTCTGCTGTGTTGAGCAGTAACAGGTAAGTCATGGCACTCAGCACAGAGCCTGGAACCTTCGATGGCTTCCCTCCTTCTTCATCCTTGACATTCCCCACCGTCAATTGCAGTGCCAACTTGGTGCCCTATTCCAGTTGGGGTTTCAAAAAATATCTAATGATCCTGTTGCCAAAAGAGGTGGGACCAGTTTCACCCTGTTTCAAGGAAACTGAGGATTTGATATGGAATTCTATTAGGAAAGAAAACCATTCTGGGAATCAGAAACCCTTGGAAGAGTGTCTTAAGTTTACTGAAGTGACTTGTGACTGTCAGGCAAATGACTTTATTCTCAGTTTTTTGGTATGTAAAAATGGAAGTAAGGCAGATCTTTCTGTAATTGCTAGGATTGCTTGGGTTTGTTTTGTTTTTTAAGGTCTTCAGAAAAAAGGAACACCACTGCAGAAAATCATAGTCTTAGAACCTGAAACAAATCTGCACCAGTGCAATGCAGAACACTTCCAAGACTACTGAGGGTGATGTTAGCTGTCCACCCTAATTATTTTGTTGTGTGTGTGTGTGTGTGTGTGTGTGTGTGTCTGTGTGTGTGTGTGTGTCTGTGTGTTTAGACAATGTTTTGCTCTGTCATCCAGGCTGAAGTGCAGCGGCATGATCATAGCTCACTGCAGCTTCAACGTGCTGGCCTTAAGTGATCCTCCCACCTCAGCCACCTGAGCAGCTGTGACTACAGGCATGTGCCACCACACGCAAGTTTTTAAAATTTTTTGTAGAGACAGGGGTCTCACTATGTTGCCCAGGCCGGTCTGGAACCCCTGAGCTCAAGTGATCCTTGTGCCTCAACCTCCCAAAGTGCTAGGATTATAGGTGTGAGCCATCATGCCTAGCCACACTCTAATTCTTTTGAGTGAGCATTTAAAAGAGAATAGTAGATGTCATCCTAGATATTTTACCAATAAAGCAACATAACAGAAAGACAATCTGGTAGATGTGGTTTTCAAAGTAAGACCAAAAGGAGTCAGTCAATATATGTTTATTCAGCACCAACTATGTGCCAGAGCCAATTTTAGCTTTCAGCAAACAAGTAATTCCCCTTGAGCAGCTTATATTCTAATGGGGAGAAATACAGACAAAGTGAAATAACAAAGTGATAAATGAGCTGACGTGGGTGTTGACATGTGCTGTGAAGAAGATTAAGTAAGTCCTGCAGAAGAGGGTAATTAGGCTGACTTGTCTTGGCTGGTCAGGGAAGACTTCCTTGAAAAATGTGATGTATGAGTCTAGAGACTTGAGAGAGGGAGAGGCAGCCAAGCTAAGGCTGAGGGAAGTTTTTTTTAAGGAGAACTAGCAAGTGCAAAGGTCCGGAGAGGGAAGGAGCTGGTCCAGGGGGCTGTGTGGCTGGAATCACAGGGATAAAGGGGAGGAGGGGAGGAAGATGAGGTCAGAGGGCAGATCATGTAGGGCCTTGTAGGTCACAGAAGGAGCCTAAGTGATATGGTCTGGCTCTGTGTTCCCACTCAAACCTCACCTTGAATTGTAATAATCCCACATGTCAAGGGAAGGACCAGGTGGAGATAATTGAATCATGGGGTTGGTTTCCCCCATGCTGTTTTCCTGATAGAGAGTGAGTTCTCATGAGATCTGATGGTTTTATAAGGGACTTCCCCCTTCACTGGGCTCTCATGCTCTCTTGCCCGCCACCATATAAGATGCGCCTTTGCTCTTCCTTTGCCTTCCGCCATGATGGTGAGGCCTCCTCCCAGCCACTCCCCATTAAACCTCTTTTTCTTAAGAAATTACCCCATTTCAGATATTTCTTCATAGCCGTATGAAAATAGAATACACTAAGTGGGTATATGTATGTATGTGTATATATATACACGTGTGTGTGTGTGTGTGTATATACACACACACACACACATATATATATATATATTTTTTTTTTTTTGAGACCGGATCTGACTCTCACCCAGGCTGGAGAGCAGTGGTGCTATCACAGCTTATTGTAGCCTCAACCTCGCTGGGCTCAAGTGATCTCCCACCTCAGCCTCCTGAGTAGCTGTGACCACAGACATGCACCACCATGCCCAGCTAATTTTTTTTGCTCACAATTATTATTTTTTCTTATTTTTAAATTTTTTTCACTTTAAGTGCCGGGATACATGTGCGGAATGTGCAGATTTGTTACATAGGTATACATGTGCCATGGTGGTTCGCTGCACCTATCAACCTGTCACCTAGGTTTTAAGCCCCACATGCATTAGCTATTTGTCCTAATGCTCTCCCTCCCCTTACACACCCCCTGCCCCTGACAGGCCCTGGTTTATGTTGTTCCCCTCTCTGTGTCCATGTGTTCTCACTGTTCAACTCCTACTTATGAGTGAGAACATGCAGTGTTTGGTTTTCTGTTCCTGTGTTAGTTTGCTGAGGATGATGGCTTCTAGCTCCATCCATATCCTTGCAAAAGATATGATGTCATTCTTTTTTATGGCTTCATAGTATTCCATAGTGTGTATGTACCACATTTTCTTTAGCCAGTCTATCATTGATGAGCATTTGGATTGGTTCCAGGTATTTGCTATTGTGAATAGTGCTGCAGACACTTCTCAAAAGAAGACATTTATGTGGCCAACAAACATATGAAAAAAAACTCAACATCACTGATCATTAGAGAGATGCAAATCAAAACTGCAGTCTCACACCAGTCAGAATGGTGATTATTAAAAAGTCAAGAAACAACAGATGCTGGCAAGGCTGTGGAGAAATAGGAATGCTTTTACACTGTTGGTGGGAATGTAAACCAGCTAATTTTTGTTTTTTTCTTTTTCTTTTATTTTTTTTTTAGAGATGGGGTTTTGCCATTTTGCCCAGGCTAGTCTTGAACTCCTGGGCTCAAATGATCTGCTCACCTCAGTCTCCCAAAGTTCTGGGATTGATTATAGGCACAAGTCATTGTGCTTGGCTGAGCCTAAGTATTATTTTTAGCAAAATGGGAAACAATAGGATGGGTTTATTTATTTATTTATTTATTTATTTATTTATTTACTTACTTGAGACAGAGTCTCACTCTGTTGCCAGGCTGGAGTGCAGTGGTGCGATCTTGGCTCACTGCAACCTCCGACTCTCTGGTTCAAGCGATTCTCCTGCCTCAGCCTCCTGAGTAGCTGGGATTACAGACACATGCTACCATGCCCAGCTAATTTTTGAATTTTTAGTACAGACGGGGTTTCACCATGTTGGTCAGGCTGGTCTCGGACTCCTGACCTCATGATCCAGCAGCCCTGGCCTCCCAAAGTGCTAGGATTACAGGCATCAGCCAACGCACCCGGCCCAGGGTGGGTTTAAAGCCTGGTAGTGACATGATCTGATTTGGGCTTTAGAAAGTACTTAGCTCATGAAGTTGTTGTGATGATTAAGTGGGAATGATTTAGGTAAAGCTTACAACACTGTCTGGCTCACAGAACACACTCATTACATGTTCATTCTCTCCCTTAGTAACTGTCATGCAAGGCCCCATTGTATAGGAGCAAGGATGGAAGCAGAGAGACCAGTTAGGAGTCTGTTGCAGTAATCTAGAAGAGAAATGGTTGTGACTTAAGTAGGGATACAGCTGTAGA
Source organism: Rhinopithecus bieti (assembly GCF_001698545.2). Taxonomy (NCBI): domain Eukaryota; kingdom Metazoa; phylum Chordata; class Mammalia; order Primates; family Cercopithecidae; genus Rhinopithecus; species Rhinopithecus bieti. Next base: position 874,414 of record NW_016813959.1, on the reverse strand, counting down.
CATAGAGAAATGTAAAATTTGGGATATATTTTTGTGTCTCTTTGTTTCCACTGTAGGTAACTCCTGCTGCCATGCTAGCTAAACCTAGCCCCCGAACAATAGCTCTAGCGAAGTCCAAGTCTGTTCATCAAGATTACCTACCTGACCGCGATGCCCACTGGCCAGTATCTTACGCTGCTACTCATTCCAAAGCATCGCCCAGGATTCAGGAGCTAGCTAATCCAAATAAGAGGTATGTCAATTTCAGGCTAAAGTGGGACAGGAAAGGCTGGGGTTCTGGTGAGAGGGAGAAAGTTGACCTAATAAGGCAAATGGAAAGAGTTGTAGAAATACAAAAAAAATTTCAAAAACATCTTACTTAACAAATTACATTTATTATTGACACATCTATGGTCTTCTTACCCTAAACATAGGCTACAGTTAAAAGATTAGTGGACTAGGTCTTGCAACTTAGATCTAGGATGGGGCAGGTGGATCACACCTGTAATCCCTGGGGAACATAGTGAGACCCCCATCTCTACAAAAAAATTCTTTAAAAAATTGTCCAGGCATAGTGGCTCATACCTGTAATCCCAACACTTTGGGAGGCAGAGGTGGGAAGATCGCTTGAGCCCAGGAGTTTGACACCAGCCTAGGCAACAAAGTGAGACCCCATCTCTTCAAAAAATACAAAAAATTAGCCAGGTGTGGTGGCATGTGCCTGTAGTTCTAGCAACTTGGGAGGCTGAGGCAGGAAGTCATTGCTTGAACCCAGGAGTTTGAAGTTACAGTGAGCTATGATCTATAACACTGCACTCCAGCCCAGGCAACAGAGTAAGACCCTGGCTCTAAGAAAGAGAAAGGAAAAAAGAAAAAGAAATTTAAGATCTAGGAGACAGTCTGATAAGTATGTGTATGGAATTATTTATCTAACATATATTATTAAGTGAAACAAGTTCTAGAGCACAGCATGTAATATGTTGCAATTTGTGTAAGAAAAAAAGACACGGGCCATATATTTGTTTGCATATGCCTATAGTATCTCAGAGGGTATACAAGAAGCTAGTAACAATGGTTGCCTTTGGGGTCCTAGGGAACTGGGATAGGAGGAAGACTTATTTTTCAGTAAATAGGCTTTTGTATTTTTCCAGTGTTTTGCATCATGTACTTGTATGGCCTAATTCAAATAGATAAGAATATATAGTTAACAAAGAAAAACATTGCCTCTCATTTCTGTTTATTTTTTGGAGGACCTCTTAACTTGCCTGAGCCTCAATTAATTTTGTTACCTTGACGGATAACATCTGATCCCTCTTTTAAAGCATCATTAGCAAAACCCAGGAGAGGCAGAAAAAGTTGTGGAAGTCTTGAGCTCAGAGAAAAGGAAATACGCTAGTCATATATAATGACATTTTTAAAATGCTATAATGTGTTTATCCTTTAAAAAAATAAATTTGCCATCAGATGAAATGAAGCTCATTCTCTGTTCATTGAAGAGGCTGGGTGCATTGGCTCACACCTGTAATCCCAGCACTTTGGGAGGCCAAAGCAGGCAGATCACTTGAGTACAGGAGTTTGAGACCAGACTGGGCAACATGGTGAAACCCCGTCTCTACTAAAAATACAAAAAAATTAGCTGGGAGTGGTGGTGCACGTCTGTAGTCCCAGCTACTCGGGAGGCCGAGGTAGGAAAATCACTTGAGCCCGAGAGGAGGAGGTTGCAGTGAGCAGAGATCGCACCACTGCACTCTAGCCTGGGTGACAGAGTGAGACCCTGTCTCAAAAAAATAATACAATACAAAAAAATAAAAAATAAAGAAAAGAGAAGAATATGATCAAGTGCATTATCAAAGTTTTATCCTGGTGACAAAATTATTATTTTGTGGTAAGGTGCTGAGAGGGCCAACTTCAAAAATTTTATTTTCTTAAGTCTACCAGAGAACGATCTGGCTTGTTTTAACATTACCAAATTATGTTATGGTAAATGATATATAGGGGATACAAACTCAGGCTTGTTTGATTCCAAAACTCAAGTTTAAGACTGAGCAACTTCCTGAATTTACTTTCTGGGGAAAGAGAAAAGGTTTTGGAATCTGAGAAACATGCAAATCTGGAGTTGTCCATAGATCGTTCATTTAACTTCTCTGAGTCTTGATTTCCTCATCTGTGTAGTGGAGGTCATGAAAATAAAATGGGATAATATCATAGTACATAACATACAGTGGATGCTTGAGAAACATTAGTTGCCTTCTCTGTTCTTCTTATTTCAGGTTGATTTCTTTTTCCCCTATTTCAGGGCTCCTGTGCATATTGTGTATTATGATCCAGATGTCTTTAAAACCAAGCCAGCTGCTTTGAAAGCACGGTGTTCTCAAAGGATCCGGGAGTTGTCACAACCTATTACACGTTAAATACAGAAAGCCACAACAGTCAGACCCTGGTTATGTATCTAGAACACGTATTAGATGACTTAGTTACCTGCTGTGGTACCGTCAGTTTACATTCACCCCTTGCTTCCCCTCCCACAAAATGAGACCTTTAGGGAAAACCACCATGATCATTAAATAGCAATTGTTGCTGTTACCTGTCACTGAATCTTTAGCAGATTTGAGGACTCCAGCATGCAATAAATGAGAAAATGAGAGACTGCCTTATTATCCTTACTGTTGCCTCACAAGCATCTTGGCTGCCTCATTGCTGTAGCTGACCTGAAGAAATACTCTTCCTTATATTTGTGGGTTTTGCTTTTCCTTTCCCAGTGAGTTCCATGTTCCCCAGTAGCTGATCCTGCCGCAATCCCTTCTCCAGTAAGTCCTGAGAAATGAAATCATTCTTTGTGTCATTTCAGCATCCCCTTATTACTCAGAAAAAACACTGAAAAGTGAAGCTCTTTTGGAAAATTGAAATACTTTTATAATCTATAAATACAATTTATAATTGAAATTTAGGGAACAGGTTACCTTAAATGATGATGTCACCAATCTCTGTTCCTTTATTCATGCCAGAGTCACGTACCATAAATGAGAGAAAAAGCAAGATGTTTGGTAAGCATTAAAATTCTCTGTAAAATTGCACCTGCCCAGAGTTTTATTCTCTCCATAGATCAGTATTTTACAAATTAAACTAACTTTTATGGGGCATATCTAAATTTGCATGAAAATGAACTTACTTGAAAGCCAATTTTACAGATGAATGAGCTCTACCTTTAAGGTCTTTGTGTTACAGAGGGGTAATACCACATAATAGTTTTGAACTTGAGTTTTGGAATCAGATAGAACCTGAGTTTGTCTCTGTCATGGATTATTTACCAGGTATGTGATCTTAAACAAACTTCCTAGCTCCCTGTGCTGCAGTTTCTTTATGTAGAAAATGGGTTCCTGAATATTCTTGTAAAGATTAGATGATAAAATGTATATAATAAAGTATGAATTTGAAACAAAAATTTTTATTTAGAAATTTAGCTGTGGCTGGGCACAGTGGCTCATGCCTGTAATCCTAGCACTTTGGGAGGCCGAGGCGGGCGGATCACGAGGTCAGGAGTTCAGGACCAGCCTGACCAACATGGTGAAAACCTGTCTCTACTAAAAATACAAAAATTAGCCTGGTGTGGTGGTACACACCTGTAATCCCAGCTACTCAGGAGGCTGAGACAGGAGAATTGCTTGAACCCAGGAGGCAGAGGTTGCAGTGAGCCGAGATTGCACCACTGCACTCCAGCCTGGGTGAAACAGCGAGACTCCATATCAAAAAAAGACAAGACAAGAAAAGAAATTTAGCTGTGTTTCACATGTTTAAAGCAGCACAATTCACAATTGCAAAAATATGGAACCAACCTAAATGCCCATCAACCAACAAGTGGATAAAGAGAATGTGGTATGTATACACCATGGAATACTACTCAGCCATAAAACAAAACAATGGCATTTGCAGCAAGTTGGATGGAGTTGGAGGCCATTATTCTAAGTGAAGTAACTCAGGAATGGAAAAACCAAACATTGTATGTTCTCACTTAATAAGTGAGAGCTAAGCTATGAGAATGCAAAGGTATAAAAATGATACAATGGACTTTGGGGACTCAGGGAAGGCTGGTAGGGGGGTAAGGAATAAAAGATTACATAACGGGTACAGTGTACACTGCTTAGGTGATAAGTGCACCAAAAATCTCAGAAATCACCACTATATAACTTATCTATGTAACCAAAAACCACCTGTACCCCCAAAACTATTGAAATTAAAAATAAGAAATTTACCTGTGTTAGCCTTCTAAGGGTACAGTGGCATAATTCATATCAGTGGAGAAAATATGCCTTGATTCTTACATTAAATGAATTCTGTTGAGTGTCTTTGCTTTACCAGGCCCTGTGCTAGGCACTGGAGACAACATAGTGAACCAAACAGATACAGGTTCTGCTCTCACGGACTCTCTAGCTTATTGGGGGAGATGATTTCATTAGAATATTCACCAATAAATGTAAAATTACAACACTAGCAAGTGCTATGAAATAGTGTTATGAAATAACAAAATAGAGAACTTTGATCCCACAGGAAGGTGAGAGAAAGCTTCTCTAATGAAGGAACAACTGGGTTGGATGCTGAAAATTGAGTAGGACTAACTAACCAAAGAGGATACAGGAGGGCGTTCCAGGTAGTGGGAACACATGTTAAGTGGACATTTGTTGATTTTTGGATCACTCTGAATTCATTCTTCCTCCATCTAATAAGAACTGCCCATTTTCTCTTGGAGAATTACTTTCTCCTCATTGTTTAAAGCTTTATGGGGATTTTTATTCGAGGTTTCCTAGCCAAGGTATGGACATGTAACCTAAGTCAGCCACACCCATTGAACTGTCTTCTGGGACTGTGGATCTTAAGCATAGTGAGGCAAGGGTGATGGCGGGGGAGGGTAATTGGAGCTGATATTTCCCATTATAGGTGCCCTGACGAGACTTTATTTTTCTTCTACTACCTGTGTCCCTGGCGCTGTTCTGACTCCTACCCTGGTGCTTCAGCTATTCCTTTGACGCCGGAGCTGCCTTCCAGTAGATCCCCTGAGGCGGATGGAAGGATGCATCAGGGACTGAAAGATTGCCAGTGTGGCCCAAACAGCAAGAAATACGAGGTTGTGAGAAGCAAGAGGAGGCTGAAGGATGGGAACCAGACCAGAGCACGTAGGGCACTGGAGGACGGGTTAAGGATTTTAGTCTTCATCCTAAAACCAAAGGGAAGCTATTGAAGTAATTTAAGCATAGGGATGATGTGATCAGGGTTGGCTTTTGAAGAACTGGTTACGACAGATAAATTGGGAAGGGGCAGTGGAGCTGGGTGGGCCAAGTTAAGTTATTTAGTAGGTCATTTGAAAGGTGAAAATAGTTTGGTGGTACCATGGTGGAGACGGTGAGAAGTGACAGGCTCAAGAGAGAATTGAGAAGGTAGATTTATGGGATTTGATGATGGGTTTATACATGGGGAGTGGGAGAGGAAAGAATTCAAGATAACTACTGGATTTCTAGCTTATGAAACAGGATAGAGAGTGCTCTGGTTTGAATGTGTCCTTCCAAAATTCATGTTGAAACTTAATCCTCAGTGCAGTAGTATTAAGAGGTGGGGCTTTCAGGAGGTGATTGGGTCAGGAGGACTCTGCCCTAATAAATTGGATTAGTGCCCTTGTAAAAGGCTTGAGGGAGTGAATTCATCCCTTTTTCTCTTTTTGCCATGTGAGGATGTGGTAAGAAGGTGCCGTCTTGGAAGCAAAGAACAAGCCCTTACCAGATACCAAATCTATTGGCACCTTGATCTTGGACTTCCCAGCCTCAACTGTGAGAAATACATTTCTGTTCTTTATAAATTAGCCAGTCTTTGGTGTTTTGTTATAGTAGCCCAAGAAAATTGAGGCAGAAAATTGGTACCAGGAGAGGAGTACTGTGTAACAAATACCTAAAAATGTAAAAACAGCTTTGGAACTGGTAATGGACAGAGACTGGAACAGTTTGAAGGAGCAGGCTAGAAAAAGCCTGTATTGACATCAGTAGAGCATTAAGGGTGATTTCTGGTGAGAACGCGGAAGAGTTGCAGAGAAACCCTCAATCTTCATTTTTTTTTTTTTTTTTTTTGAGAGGGAGTCTCGCTCTGTCGCCCAGGCTGGAGTGCAGTGGCCGGATTTCAGCTCACTGCAAGCTCCGCCAGCCGGGTTCACACCATTCTCCTGCCTCAGCCTCCCAAATAGCTGGGATTACAGGTGCGTACCACCACGCCTGGCTAATTTGTTGTATTTTTAGTAGAGATGGGGTTTCACTGTGCTATCCAGGATGGTCTTGATCTGCTGACCTCGTGATCCACTGGCCTTGGCCTCTCAAAGTGCTGGGATTACAGGCGTGAGCCACCACGCCTGGCTGAAAACCTCATTCTTCTTAGAGATTACTTAAGTGGTCATGAACCAGAAAGTTGGCAGAAATATGGACAGTAACCTGGGCATGGTGGCTTCCCAGCACTTTGAGGGGCTGAGGTGGGAGGATAGCTTGAGCCCAGGAGTCCAAGATAGATGTATTTTTAAAACATGTTTTTTAAAAAACTAGCCAAGCATGGTGGTGCATGCCTGTAGTCCCAGCTACTCAGAGGCTAAGGTAGGAGAATTACTTGAGCCTGGGAAGTTGAGGTTGCAGTGAGCCATGATTGTGCCATTGCATTCTAACCTAAGCAACAGAGTGAGACCCTGTCTCAAGAAAAAAAAAAAAGGAAACATGGACAGTAAAGGCCATTCTAGTGAAGTGTCAGATGGAAATGAGGAATAAGGCAGTGGAAACTAAAGAAGTAAGTAATAAGTGGCAAAAAGAGAGAGAGAAAAAAAAGAAAACCTTGGTTACATTGTATTCATGTCCTGGTTTCTCTTTATATGATATTTGCAGGAGAAATCTCTAAGCAAAGTGTTGAAGGAGCTGCTTGGCTTCTCTTTACTGCTTGTAATGAAATGTGAGAAGTGAGAATTGAATTAAAGATGGAATTTATAATTAAAAGAGAGGCAGAACTTAAAGATTTGGAAAATTCTCAGCCTTGTCAAGTTGTAAAGAATGAGAAGCATGGTGGGGAGAGAACACCAAGAGTGTGACCAAGAGAATGTTTGGTAAGGAGATTAGTATGGCTAGAAGAAAGTCAGATGCTATTAATCAAGATAATGGAAGAATGACCCTAAAGGTATTTTGGAGATCTTCAAGGCTGCCACTCCCATCACAAGCCCAGGGTGCCAGGCCCTTGAGGACAGAATGATTCTAAAGCAGGAGCCCAGGGCATCTGTGGGACCTTGGGGCCCACTTCCTAGTATTGCCTCACATTTCTGCTCCACAAATTCTGGTGCAGTGCCCCTCAGCTGCCCCAGGTATGGCTCCAGTGGGCCCAGGTACAATATAGTCGGCAGAGAGTCTGCATTAGGACAATGTCTAATAGAGCCATGAGAATAGGGCCACCCTTGTGACCCCAGATTGGTAGAGCCACCAGCATGCAGCGTCAACCTGGGAGAGCCAGTCACATGACTCCAAACCCTGCTGACCATGGGTTATGCCCAGCAAAGCCATGGGGGTGAGCCCACCTGGGTGAACCCTAGTGTGTTCAGCAGATGGAACATGGAGTCAAAGAAGATCATTCTCAAGCCTTAATAGTTAATGTTTGCCTTTTTGGGTTTTGGACTTACTTGAGACCTGTTACTCCCCCTTCCTACTTCTCCCTTTTGGAATGAGAATGTATATCCTATGCTGATACCACTATTGTCTTTCTTTCTTTCTTTCTTTCTTTCTTTCTTTCTTTCTTTCTTTCTTTCTTTCTTTCTTTCTTTCTTTCTTTCTTTCTTTCTTTCTTTCTTTCTTTCTTTCTTTCTTTCTTTCTTTCTTTCTTTCTTTCTTTCTTTCTTTCTTTCTTTCTTTCTTTCTTTCCTTCTTTCTTTCTTTCCTTCTTTCTTTCTTTCCTTCTTTCTCTCTTTCCTTCTTTCTTTCTTTCTTTCTTTCTTTCTTTC